>NC_142390.1:1965833-2117500 GCF_059441005.1 Hippichthys cyanospilos | reverse complement strand
ATCCTGTCCCAGCTCCGCATATTGTTGGACAGCCCCCGTCTCGCTCGTACGCTCATCTCCTGGCTCCTCCCGCTCCTGCGACGCACGGAAGAAACAAAACTGATAAATGAGAACAGTGAAAGAAGGTGACGCCATGACTGACGGCCGAAGACCTTTGGTGGCTCAAGCGGACCCGGCGGATGGAGACGTCAGCGTCGAGTCCTTCACCTTGGGAAAAAGTGAGACGAAACAAAGATCAAACGCCGGCCCGATTTGCACAGACCTCGGGCGGATGATACTCGGTTTCTGGGCCGCTTCGGTCTTCATCTGTGGACCGGCTGCTTCGGTTGTCCCTTCAAAAGACAAAATGCAACAAAAAGATATGAATTTAAACGAAACCCGCAATAACCGAGGAAACGCCTTGCTTCGATGAAGAGCGTGTCAAAGCGCAACTTACTGGATTGCCGCGTGTTTTGTGGCCTTCATCCAGCTTCTCTTTTCATCTGGCTCCTCCTAACCTTAAGAAGCACAGCAATTTTATTTACTGTACATCCTGCTCCCGCCGCCACTCCGCTGGCCTCCCTGCTACAAAAAAAAAAAAAAAAAGAGAAAAAAAAAAGCGCATTTGCGTCGGCCACCGAAAGGTCGACGGCACCCCCGGACCTAAACTCCAGGAATTCTGCAGGACCAGCAGGCTATAGAGGATAGAATTCTGCAAGGGGTTACGCGGAAACAAGCCGAGGCTCCAGGAAGCGCTTGCTCCCTGTGACCCGCGCGACCCCGTCGACGCAAAATCGCATGGGCTCACGTGGCGCCGCAGACGGGTGGACAAAGCCTCACTTGATTGGAGCGCCGACTTTGGTGCCGAGTCCCGCCCGTCCTCTCCTCTCCGCTGAAACGCACAAAACCTCGAGTCATCGCCGAAAGCAACTCAAACGGAGCAGATCGCACACACACAGCCGCCATTTAATTAACGCACACCCAGTGAATTCGTGACAGAGTAAACATACACTCCGATATACTTGTGAGGACAAATGCATTTCCTAGCTACTAATACTCGTAGAATTGTGAAGGCTCGCTGAGGTGTCTTGTCCCAATTGGCTGCTTCCCCCAACTCACTACATCTAGAAAAAACTATATAAATACATACATAGCCATCCCATGCATATCATAAGGTGTTTGATTACCTCAACGGCATGCGGCGCCATTGATGGTTGTGCATCTCTGACACGAAGGCTTCTTGGGACCTAGGGCAACCCATACATTCAAATGAGCTTGAGTTATTTGGGAAAAGCAACAAAATTGCTTAGAAAAAGTACAAATGTGACATACAAGCTATTTAAATGATCAGAGTCTGCATCCTTCAATGGGCCACAGAAGTTGCCCACATTCAAAGTTCTTGCTGATATTATGTGGAAGGCATTTATTTCTACAGGAAAAAAAAAAGAACAAAAACAATAATTAGGATGAAACAAGTCAAATATCTTCAAAAATATTCAAATATAAATAATCAAGTATGCAAGATTGGACATGTTATTTTAGACAACTTACCTCAAATTGAAGTCCATTTTGCATTCCAAAAATGGCGGCGTAGCACAAATTGATTGTGCTGCGAAGAAATTATAGGCGACGTCCAACAGGATAAAATGATCACAAAATTTTAGGCGCCGCTGAGTGGCAAGAGACTATTTTGACCGAAAACGGAGCAGAGGTTTGATGCAAACGAGGCAATACAGGGGTTAGTCAAAATCATTAGGTTTGGTAATTGAATTGTATGGCAACCATCTTTAAGACCAGATACGCACATGAAAAACCCCAGAATAAAACACTCAACCTAAAATAAAATGCATTGCAATATTCAACAGAATCAAATATTTCATCAAAAAGCCCACACAGTTCAATTCCCATTTGAAAGCCATCAGGACTGTTTGGTCAGCAAAGATTAAAAAAAAAAAATGGTGGCCACCATTCAAAAAAAAACAAAAGGAAAAACAACATATGCAAGACATTTTAGAAATTGGTAAGTGCTCAAACCTTCCAACGTGGTCGCGCAACAGTAAAACCTCATTTTACACTTGCAAGAAAGAACAAGCAGGTGGACCGCGCTAACGCCACTCGATGACCGTGCAAAAACCTCATTTGTTTGTGTGTGCAAAGAATGCAAAGTTCCCTCGTAGCAAACAAGCAAAAAGACTCAAGTACAATATTCAAAGTTGCACATGAAAACCTTTAAAAAAGGCACACAACACAATGTTCAATAGAAACAAACAATACAATCCGTAACCATACAATTCCGAAGCATAAAGCCGTTTGAAAGCTAAACAAAGATTGCAATCTGCATTTTCGACACGGTTGAATACAAACGGATACAAATGTGATCCACATGACGAAAACGCGGAAGACTTGTGCCGTGTTGTGCTCAAACCTTCCAAGACGGCTGTGAAAATCCTACAAACAAACAAATTTCTTGCAGGAAACGACAAACCAGAAGGAAAAAACATTAACAAACATTTGCGTGCTGCTTACCATGCGACCCGCCGCCATTTTTTCCGCATGTGACCACAGCCGTCTGCTTGCTTGTTTGATACTTCCTTGCACATTAGAGCGTGAAAAACTCGGATTTTAGACGAATCTGCCTCAAAAGCAACATAAAGCAATACGGAAATCAATGCAACAACCGAAACATTCATTCATTCCCTGATGTGTCCTATCTATCCGATTGCACAAACCTTCCTTCGATGCTTTGTCGAAAACCTGCAACAAGCCACAAAACAGAAAGTTATTAGAGGAGAAAACATTTGAAAAATTACAAACATTTTCCAACCAACCGTGCGTGCGTGCGTGCGTACTTGACTAAGAAAACGAACGTGAGGAACGTAATTAGAACACCTGCGGAACGCCATTTCTCGAGCAAGCCAGCAATTTAAACAGCTCACTTCCTGGTTTGGGTACTTATTTCGCGCCAAAGCCAACTTCCGCTTCCGGTGGCGTCTAGCGCTGCCTTGTGGCCAAAAATCTTTCTAACCGCCGATGCTTGTTTATTTATTTTTTTCTTCTCTAAAAAGCTTTTCTATTGCGCATGTTTTTCCTTTTGAATAACGATGTTTAAAAATAGATGGAAAAGTACACTATAAGGGTTCTTTTAAGCGAGTCTCACGTGGAAGGTTCGCTGACTTAAATCTAGAACGATGCGCAGAATTGGGGATTAGTATCGAATGAAGTCGCATGTAAAATTATTGATCATTCAGCCCACGTCAAAACTTTATTATTTGTTTTACCTTCACATATAATTTGCCATATAAAACATTTCTAACTTGAAGCTCTGTTCAAAATTTAAAAATTTGCAGACCAAATGATAGACCATTATAATGAAATTGAGTTTTCGTGTTAAAAAAAGTCAGGATAAGTGTCGACTTAAGCCAAATGATAGGCAAACCGCACGTTGTACACCAAAAAAATCCATCAAAACAATAATGCAGTCGCGGTATCAATTTACACTAAATAAAGTTTAAATAATTTTTTACTAAATAAAGTTAGTTGCCTGCGGTGTAGCATTATCGCCACAAGAGGGCAGACCTTTACATTGAAACCAATTGATGGCCGTTTTCGTAAGCTCATAAGAAGGAAACTCTTATTATTTTGGATTGTATTGTATTCTGTTATATTTAAAAAAAAAAAAAAAAAAAAGACCGAAACTCATGTTGAGGGCATTTCTTCATGAATTCATTTGGCTCGGTCCACATATAAAAGTTGTTATTATGATATGATATTATTACGGTGGTACTCACTTTTTGTGTTACGTGCACAAGTAATTTCTATGCTCTTTTAATAAATAAAAAAGCAAATAAATAAAAAGCAAATAATAAATACACTTTGAACTGGTGTAATGCGCGCGGTCATAATGTAACCATTCGCGTAGTCATAACTAAAACTACGTAGTTTGAGAGCTGTCTGCGTTGTATCATTATCGCCACAAGAGGGCAGACTATTGCATTCAAACCAATTGAATGACCGTTAAGGAGTCAGTTTTCATACTCATATCATGGAAACTCATGCTTTTATCATTAGTTCACATGTAAAAGTTGTTATTAAGGTATGATATTATTATGGCGGTGTGTTGTATGTAAAGTAGGTCATATGTGCTCGTTTTCATCTTTTCACCTGTCTTTTTATTTCTTTTTTTGCAGACTGGGATGTCCCGCTGTCGGCCGCGCCCAATTGAGGCCATACAATCACGTGACACACTTTATTTGTCTTGTTAGTTCATTTTGGCATAACTTCGAGTTATTTGGTCAAATACAAATCAAACACACGCATTCGATTCCTTAAAATGTGCAATTATTATAACGTATTTTATTCAGAAATTCCAGAGGATAGATAACGTAATTTTATTCTCATAGATTGTCTGCTGAAAAATGAATGAGCGTGCATGCCCACGTTAGCTTCACGTGGAATAGTCCGCTCCATACACGCAAAAACAAACACCTGTTTCCGAACCTTTAATGTAGACGAACGTGTTTTTTTTTTTTTTTTGGTCTCTGTCACTCAGATGTCGCCATGAGGCAAAAGCGTCTGCGGTGGAAGTCCGGGGGCTTGTCATTTTCCCCGTTTGGAGCGCGTGGGTGCTTTGTCGTCTGTGGTTTGTAGAAAACTCATACCTTCTTTGACGATGAGGGCACTCTTCCTTGTTTGGGTGGCCGACTCGCCAAGTCCACACATGTTCTCAGAAAAGACCCTGAAGTAGTACTCGTTACCGACCACCAGTTCGGTGACGGCGATGGAAGTGCTCGATGCACGTGTACCATTCCTACGTTCGGCACATCGAAATGTGTAAATATGAGGAACAAGCAATTGGCGTTGCAGATCTCTCCAAATCCATTTTTCACCATTGTCTTCTTGTCTGCCTTTTGAATGGTGTAGCCAGTTATTGCCGCATTGCCGTTATCTCTTGGAGCGGTCCAGGACAGCGATACATTTTCTCCCCAGACGTCTTCGATATTCGCAATCTGGGGAGGCCCAGGGAGGTCTAACGGCACAGAAATGGAAAAAAAATGAGCCTCAGCTTCATTTGCGAACATGCTTCTCATGTGCTTCGTTCCCTCACCTATTGTGTGCAACTAACCCTAACCGTTGTATGTATGTATCGGTCATGCGCTACTAACCCTTGCGGCGTGCAAACAATAAGTTGTATGCAATGTACTAACCCAGCTTTGCTCCACGTCCAACCTAATACATTAACACTAACATTTTGCACAACTTGTACCGAATTCAATAAGTTTTGCGTTTATTCGACATGATTTTAAAGTAGGAGGACGGGAATGCGGTGAGGCCGCCGGCTCCTTGCGGGCGGAGGGGATTACTCCGCCGACTCCAACACCTGAGGTTCAGTGTCGCGAAATGTATTCATCTTGATTGTGTGCAACTAACCGTAGCTGCGGCTGGTCTTTTATTGGCTTTTGCAATGTAAATAAATGTACTTTAGTCATTGAAAAAAGTCGGATCAAAATTAGGCTCGGCGTTTCTAATGTTTGCGCAACTGTTGCAAGGAGCTGTACTGTAGTCCTTTTATATGGCGCCCACGTAATAGACGCAACGGAAGACGCTGAATTAAAAAAAACAACTTGCCTAGTCAAGACACTTTAAATACGTCGGCGCTACGTGTTGATAGGTGAGAGGCAGATAAATGTACATTTTTTTTTAGGGGGGGGGGGGGGGGGGGTGCTGCTGCGGCCGGCACCAGCGAGCCTCGTGCGGACAAGCACCTAAAATTGAGTGGGTGAATGTCTTTGCGCAGTCGCCATAATTGATTTATTCTCGCTATTCAATTCACCAGATTTGAGTTCATATTTTATCCAACAGAAATTATTTGTCGGTGTTTCACGACGAAAAACAAAAAAATCGAGCCATAATCAAACGAGGGGGATACACGCACCCATCTGATAAATTATTGTCGGAGACTCGGAGTAGATTTAAGATAAAGTATTGTAAACATGCACATCATGATGGGCTAATTAGTTATTTCAGCGCGAACAACACTTTTCGTATTCGACTAGGTGGTGATGCACTAAAGACGGAAACTATCTTGCATATGCGCGCACGAAAGTTCTCTCGTTTAAGACCTATCAAAAGCACTATGGCAAACTAAAGGCTGACTGACAGGAGCAGACCCGTTCGCAGTCGTTTGCGGATGTGGTCCCGCTGTTCTTTGTTCCTGGGCCGGGCCGTTTCACCGTCTCCCTCAAGGCCTACAAAGGAGCCATGGACAAACCTGGGACAAAAAAAACAAAAACAAAAGCACATGCGTGTACACTAACAGCTGTCAGATCTTTAAGAAGAGGAGTCAGGAGAGGCGAGGCTTTTATTGCACAATAATGCACATGCATGGATGACAAAGCACTTGTTATATTTTTTTTCCAAAGATTAGAAGAATTTGTGAAAATGTGCTAAACACACATATATATATATATGTATATTTTTTAATGATGGTGAAAGCAAGTTGACTGGAACGGAGCACACGCTGACCAAGGAGGGTGTTGCGTGGAGGAAGGGCTTGTGACCATCAGGACTGCAGACCCCGCTCAAGGACGCATCTGGAATTCATCATCCACCCAACAGAACTGCAAAAGAAAAACATATTAGTGACAGACTTTTATTTCTTTATTTTTGTACATATAAGGCTGGTCCAAGACGATTTTGACAGCGCTCATCCCCACACTGTCACAAGCCTTTGACATCACGCCACTGAACACCATCCTTCAAACACGCCTACACTGTCCACAAATCCAAATAACACTTTTCTTCATCCACAAAAGCCAAAGCACCAAAACACTGTCCAACTGACCAAAGACGGACGCGCGTCCAACCAACCTCTCCAAAAAATTACTGTCCACACCTGCTACCCTCACGACCAGCACAACTTGTCTACCATCTCCAACCCAAGCGAGGCCAAACAACTCAACTCTGCCCCCTCGCGGTGAACATTCGCAGGCGCGCGTTACAGTCAATGGATACTTCTCCGTTTGCTGCTGCGGTCTTCAAATGTGGATCTTCTGGCTGTCTTCCTCGCACCCAGCTCAGCTCTGCAACACAAAGGAATACAAACTCAGAAAGTGGAATTCTTTTTTTTCCTGATGAAATTGCCATTGTATTTGTTTTGTACCTAGGCAGTCTTTCCACGAGGCGTTCTATTCTGGTGCTTGACCTCTTATTTTCCTTGGACGCATCCCGTCCTGAGCAGCGGCTCCACTGCAAAAGCGCATGGAAAGAGACATTTCACTTGGCTGTTGCATTTGCGTTTCGTTCTTCCTCCACCCTTTTCTTACCTTGTTTTCTTACCCTCCCTCTTACGGCCCTTGGTGCAGCTTGGCCATCTTAGTCCAACCCCACACGGCCTACAAAAAACAGAGCGCACGGTACAACAATTACAAATTTGAAAATGACATTTTTAGGAGGAGGTTGGGGGGGACGTTCGACATTACTTACTGGTCGCTTGAATTGCCATGCGTTTCGTGCCCTCGGTCCAACCGTTCCTGTCATCCGACTTCTCCTGCAACCTTTTGAACAAGCGCGCACACACATTGTCCATTCATAAGCGTTACGCTGCTGCGCTTCCACGAAACAAACCGCAACTCCTGCTACACCCTAAAACAATTCACGTGCATTTGTACAGCCCTGCTGGTATGAATCTGCTGCCGACATGCCTTGACCTAAAGCAAAAATTCTTCAGCGCTATTGGCAGAAGGCAGCTTTTGCAGTACAAACCTTCCGGGACGAGCATGCTGCCGAGCGGGGAACATTGCGCACAAAAGCATCTTAAACGAGGCGAACGGAAAATATGACGCAGCCCGTAATGATTCAAAGCGCTGCAGAACTTGTGGGCCACAGCAGCGCCTGCGGAAAAGTGCTCCGGCCGCCTCGGGTCCCGCTCGCTCGTGCGGAAGCTCCATCGAAAAAGCAGCTCGGCTTGATTTGATTGGAGCGTGCGTCTTGTCCGTCCCGGCGGCTCATTTGGAACATGCAAAACACAAAACTTGATCAGGAGTCGTTTCAGTTGAATGTTAAAGAATAGTTACTTAAGTTTAAAACTCCCATCATGCAGTGAGTTGTCTATGTGCACCCAGTGAGTTAGTGAGGGAACGTATACACACACACACACAACATATACATGCCCATGTATAGCTGCGGCCTTGCGCTCCAAGCGTCGTACAGGGAGCGTCGGCACCTTCCTTGTCGGGGACAGAAAAGAAGGACTCAAGCTTAACGTGACTAACATCCACTTGAATGTGCACTCATTTTCCACTCACCTCAAGAGCTAATCAGCTTTTTGTTTTGGAGCATCTTCATGACAGGCGGAAGGCTTCATCTTGCTCGTGCCAACAGTCTGCGTCCTGCAAAGACAAAACACTGAGGTTAGGAACCACTCCTTTGGTTATTTGCGCCATTTCTTACCTGGGGCGAGTGGACCTTTCACGCAGCTCTTCTTGCACCCTGCACAACAAGCATATTCTTACTTTTGGGACTTTCGTGTTTTCTCGGACGGTTGTACTTATGATCCTGCTCCGGTTCTTCGAGGTGGCTCCCATCCTCGCAGCTTCTGCCTTTACCCTGCAACAACACAAACTATATACTGTAGCTGTATGCCACTATTCATTTCAATTGTGTATTAAATGTGTTAAGTTACCCTCGTCCAGCATTTTGTCCACCATACAATTAGCTGTTGCTCATCTCTCTGGTCTGGTGGTTCTTTCCGCCTCTTACGCCAACCCGCTCCGGTCATTAGGCTGCAAGCGATTCACAGAGAGCAGTCACAAAACTGAAAAATGTCAACCATACTAAAAAAAATAAAATAAACAATGACAGGACTCGTGGCCAAAGATCTTATGAAGGTTCCAGCAGGATCAGAAGAGCACATTCGGCTGCCATGCTGATCTCCTCCAGTCGGTTGACCACTTCGCTGAAGCTCGGGGCCGACCTCAACCAAATCGCTGGGTGTGGACCATAGATGGAGAGTAGCAACATAACACATTAAGCCCAACTACACAACTGGAAAGAAGAAGAAGAAAAACACCATCAGAACAATACTCATGACCCCGGTCCAGTTCCTCTTTGTAGCGATCGTCTGATTTGGTACCCCCGTGACCACGCAGCACACCGAGCACCTCTTTCCTCCAAGCCTGCCTACACTGCACACGCGCCAGCTCTCAAAGCAACATCCCCAAAATCAACGACAATCTGCTCTGGATCCAGACAAGCCAAACCACCACCTGATTATCTCCAACCTTCTTTGCCAAGACTGACACAACTCCAACCACAAGCTCCAAAAACCACCGTCCAATCCTGGACTCATCAGACCTTGCAAACATCAACCGACAACTTTCCTGAACAAACCACAAAACTTGCGATTCAGATTAACGTCATTTGTGTGCCGCATGACTGATTTGTAGAAGTCCTCCGTCCTGATCCTGTCCACATCCATCAACGTCCTGAAAAAAAAAGTACAATTGAGTTGCTTGAATCAGAAATTCATGTTTAGTGTCACATGTATTTGACTGGAGGCAGCCACCTTGTTGCTTTCTTTGTCCGTGTTTTTTATCTCATCCTGCCCATTGTTCAACCGCAAAATGCATACCGTGCAATTAGTTGTGTGCGGTTCTATTATTATTGCCCGGGCCTGCAAGACAACGGTGAGAGGGGGAAACAGCAGCAAAAAAAAAAAAAAAACAGCAAAATGTACAGTACAAGTGATTAAACATAAAAAATACAAACGGAAAAACAAGTACAACAGGTGATTAAATACAGAAAAGCAAAATGTTCAGTACAAGGTTTTAAATATAGAAAATACAAACAGAAAAACAATTACAACAGTGACAGGTGATTAAATACACAGATTTTTTTTTTTTAAAGTAATTTGTGCCTTGATGTGGAATTGTTCCTTTTTCTCATCGATCATGCTCCTCTTCCAGCCTGCAAAACAAATATGCCGTTAATTGTGTTCAGGTAACTTGTTTTCAATAATTCAACGAAAATGAGAAAAAAAAAAACACAAAAAAAACTGAAAACGTTCTACAAATGTACTTTCACCTGTTTTAGAATATATTTTGAATTTCTGAAACAGCTTCTGTCATTGTCCACAAGTCTAGTGTGCTCCAAGGTCCTCCTGCTCACCATTTAGGAAAACGCATTCATTTTTAGCTCTAGGGAAAAAAAAAAAAAAAAAGTACGTTTATAGGCCATTTCATTGATGTAATACAGGTAATTTCAAGTAAATGCAAGTCGAAAGCATCCTATTTAAAATTTGGATGAATTAGCATTAAACCATTAAAGCATTAAATTTGCACAAATACAATCAAAAACACTTGTCCAAGGCACTTAAAATGCACATCAGCAATATCGGACGATAGATGGATTCATTTTGCCACAACTTACCTCAAATGAACGGAGCATCCAAATCGGTGATCCAAAATGGCGGCCATGCACGAGATCCGGAAAATGTTTGTCGTCCGAACTCCGGCGGGAAACGAGAGAACTCAATCCATGCAAAAAGTTTCTCCATATATGCTCGATATAATTAACGCGACGCATTTTCAAGACACGACCACCCACGCAAATGTGGAAAGCCCCAGAAAAAAAAAAAAAAACATACCCCTGATGGCTTTTTGCTTGGAAATTGAACTGCCCCAGAAAAAAAAAACCATACCCCTGATGGCTTTTTGCTTGGGAATTGAACTGCCCCAGAAAAAAAAAAAAAAAAACATACCCCTGATGGCTTTTTGCTTGGGAATTGAACTGCGAGCTACAACATTTAGTATGCACCGGTTACCGTGAAAAAAACAAACAAACAAACAAACAAAAACACAGAATAGCAAACTGGATCATCAAACCTCCAAAATCCTGACGCATTAAAATCCTGCAACAAGCAAAGTATTTTGAAGAGAACCGCCGACAAACATTTGATCGTGTACTCACCTGCAAACGTCCGGTCGCCATCTTGCCGCACCCGTGACCTGCATGTGAGTCATACGCTCAAGCACACCTGACTCCAACTCACCCGCAGGATTTTTTTTTCTTCAGTCTTCAATTAGTGGCCGATTGTAAGCACCGTTTAGGTGCATACCGCCGTCTGCTGGACAAGAGGGTGTATAACACTCGTCCCCATTTTGAGAGAAACGACCATGTTTTTTAAGCTTTAAATAAACAAACGAAAAGACAACCCACACGTTTTTTTTTTTTTTTTTACAAAAGGAACGTGCAGTAAGGTTTTTTTGTTTCCATTTGAGAAAAAAAAAAATAAAAAAGGGACGTGAGGGGTGACCCGAATCATTTCATGTAGGTTTTTCTTTTCCAAAAGAAAAAAAAAAAAGAACAAGTCAATGCATTTTAAGCCTTTCAAAGTAATAAAATGATAAAACACAACATATAGTAAGACTTAAACGAAAGACAGCGTGTGGGCCACTTTAGCTACATACATAGTCCAACGCTTTTCTCTCAGCCATTCTTGGTGTTTTTGGCTGTGTGTTTTGGATCGTTGTCCTGTTGGAAGACCCGTGACCTGCGACTGAGACCAAGCTTTCTGACACCAGGCAGCACATTTCTCTCCAGAATGCCTTGATAGTCTACAGATTTCATTTTACCATGCACACATTCAAGACATCCTGTGCCAGATGCAGCAAAGCAGCCCCAAAACATTACTGAGCCTCCTCCATGTTTCGCCGTAGGGACAGTGTTCTTTTCTTCGTATGCTTGTTTTTTGAGTCTATGAACATAGAGTTGATGTGCCTTACCAAAAAGCTCCAGTTTGGTCTCATCTGTCCAAAGGACATTCTCCCAGAAGCTTTGTGGCTTGTCAACATGCATTTTTGCAAATTCCAGTCTCGCTTTCTTATGATTTTTTTCCAGCAGTGGTGTCCTCCTTGGTCGTCTCCCATGAAGTCCACTTTGGCTCAAACGATGACGAATGGTGCGATCTGACACTGATGTACCTTGGCCTTGGAGTTCACCTTTAATTTCTTTGGAGGTTGTTCTGGGCTCTTTGGATGCAATTCGAACGATCCGCCTCTTCAATTTGTCATCAGTTTTCCTCTTGCGGCCACGTCCAGAGAGGTTGGCTACTGTCCTGTGGGTCTTGAACTTCTCAATAATATGAGCCACTGTTGTCACAGGAACTTCAAGCTGTTTAGAGATGGTCTTATAGCCTTTACCTTTAAGATGTTTGTCTATCGTTTTTTTTCGGATGTCCTGGGACAATTCTCTCCTTCGCTTTCTGTTGTCCGTGTTCAGTTGTAAACGGAAATCGATTCTGTTGTGATTTCGGATGTGTCCTCGAATCATGGCTTTTAAAGTGAGTAGTTTTAACCTTTTCATTTTTACTTGTTGTTTATACGCGTTATCAGGTGACGCGTGGAGAATGCTAAAGTTAAGCCGCTAGAACATAGCGCTCGATCAACTCAGCCAGGCCAACACGCAAGCTGATTCGGACCTCCATGAGTGGCAAAATCCTTGCTTGATGGGACACAGAAAGCCCGCTGAGATGCCAACTTGTTTACTCGATAGCTCCTGTTTTGTTCCAGATGAAGGAGGGTTGAAAGGAAAACGTTGGCAGCAGATCTTGTTCCTGAAAATAAAGTATTTGACGTGTCTTACAATAAACATTCATTCACAACATCAGAATGTTTGTCGGCGTTCTCGTCGAAGAGGCTAAGCTAACAAAGACAAGTCATACATTTGTAATGATAATCAGCAGCTCGATTTGCGAAATTGATCTCGACTTCTATTGCAGACAAGCGTCTACGTCCGCTTTTGAATTTGGACTGCATATATATTTAAGTGGAAATTAGCGTTACACATGCGGACCAATCAAAACGTTGCGCTGGCACACTAAATTTTGCATATAGGCAGTTAAACAGGAGTGAATGTGACACATGCGGACCAATCAGAAAATTGCGCTGGCACACGAAAATTTGCATGTGGGCGGTCAAACAGGAAGGAATGTGACACCTGCTGACCAATCAAAAAGTTGCGCTGGCACACCTAAATTTGCATATAGACTCGGTTTAGAAATGAACGAAAATGACCAAATATAAATTGGCTGGCACATCTAAATCACCATATTTAAAACTTGTGATTTGCAGCAACGACGAGAGGCGCTGTCACATCGATATTTTAGTCGTAGTTTTCAAGGTAGCGAAGTTACCAAATTTTAAAACTGAAAGGCAAAGTCCATCATGGAAAGCCATTTAAAAGTTGCTAAGTAAAACTAAATCGTGGTTACAGTTCACTCACGCACTTCTAAACCGAACTAGTTTATAGTATCCTGCAGTATTAAGTTTTGTCCGCAAGAGGGCAGACCGTTACAATTAAACCAATTGAAAGACAGTTAAAATGTCCCAGAGTTTTTATGTATTAAAAAAACAAACAAACAGACAAAAAAAACAAAACAGACGATTCCCATTTGAACGCTATTTGATCCAGCCGTTGTGCAACCACAACGGTTAAGATTGGCCATCCGAAACAAAAGCAACTACTGTATTATGATGAGGTATAACTGAACGATTGACACGCTCCTAAAAACAACTGATTTATCACGGAATCTCCTGCAGTGTTCCGCTATGGCCACAAGAAAGCAGCCCATTACATTGAAACCGATTGTAAGCTCTTGAAACGGGAACATAAATTGCCTGGGGAAAAATGCGATTGATCGATAGAAGAGCGGATAAGCAAAAGAAAGCAAGTACTACCAGATGTTGAAAGGAGTCCCCTGCAGTTTTTCATTACTTCCACCATAGGGTAGAGAAAACAGTTGAAAGCAGAATTTCCATGTCGAAATGTATCCAGCAGTTTATTATTCTGAATAGATTCAAAAATGCTTTCACATTTAAAATGAAAGGTAGATCAAGCATTGATTGGACACGAAATTTACTGGCACTCGGTTTCATTCGTAAGTGCAACGACACCTCACAAATTCCAGGTAACAAAAACAGAAAAAGCATGCTGCAAATCAATTCAGTCAAAACCAAAATCCAATGTCATTTTTCAACTTCCCCACAGGAGGGCAGTATTGCATCGCATTTATCGCTTCTCCCCCTTTTCCTCAACTTTTATCATGACTTCAAGCCCACACGCAACTGCGTTTGTATCCGAGACTCTCACATTCTACAAGCATTATTTGAAGAAACGCAAACTGACAAAGACATTTCACCGAAGGAAGACCAAGATGACAAATGCTTGAAGTCAGATATCGCTGCAACTCAAAAATGCACCTATGGCAATTTGATAATGTCCAGCAGTAGTAATTCTTTCTGCGACTATCACAAAATCAAATATTTGGGCGAGCCTTTTATTACTTCCTGCTTTCGTTTGACATATAACCCCAAATAACCCAATAAAATTCACCATTACTGCCTTTATTCATTGTTAGCACAATGAATAAACATTGTTAGCACAATGAATAAACCACACACACACTCTCCAAGATTTGTAGCTCCTGTCGTGCGTGCTTTAGCCACTAGAGGGCGGTAAAACACTATCATGCAAACAAATAAATAAAAAGCTTTTACGACTCCTGAAAAGGAATCTAACTTGAGTAACGATCGTTTCTGACACAGGATAAAGAATATATGCCTCGGAGAATAGTTATACACTTTGTCTGTGCATGGATTAGGAATTTCCGGCCGGAGTTGCCCTCGGGGTAGCGGCCGTCGCATGCCGACCAAACGATGACGGGAAGGCAGAGTTCACACTGCAGCGGTTATTTTATTTGAATTCTGAGCACACTGCTTCATAAATGCAAGTGGCACAAAACGATTACCTGAATTAAAGTATTGCACCTGGTTTTTATACACTGGACTTAGTAGAAACAGTTTGAACTACTAGAACTATGAGTAAAGACTTAAAAATTCCTGGGCAAGCGGTCAGTGGGCAGGGAGAAGACTGGGGCAGGGAGCGGGGCTAGCGGGGGGGCAGATTGACGGCGCGGAGAGGAAGTGCACTTTTCAAATGTCACCTTGGCAGGAAGAATGGCGGCAAATAGAAAATGTTTGACATTTGACAGTCGTCAAAGCGCAAGCTTTCAAGCTTGAAATTTATTTGCCGGTAATGCTAATGCTAGCTGGTGGGACATTCGAGCAACCTCCCTAAAAAGTCTATCAGAGACCGAGACGCGGAGCATTTCCACCGCACCATTTCCAACTGGGAAATGGGCATATCGCAGATCCCAGCCGGGCGCCTCGTCCGTGACGCGCGATCCGTCGGTGGCGGGGCCACAAAAGAAGCTTTGGCACCTTCTCCCGGCGCGCTTCAAAAACACATCAATCACAGCCGGGCTCAAATGTCACAGATCTTTTCTCCGTAGTCTTATGGATGCTGGAAGGATGCCAAGATCCCTCCTCCCATCAGGTGCAAAAATATGAATATTTACTAAAACGGAGAATCTTAGAATCCTCCGCTTTATGTCTCATAACTGAGATTCTTGAACCTTTTTCCCAGAATACGCCGTTGCACATCTCAGTCAGCATTACGATGCGGATGACGCTTCGTGACTTGGAATGACAGAGTTGTGCATTGGATCTCTCGGAACTTATTTGAGACGGAATTTGAAGATCTAAGGGCGACTAAGGACGATTTCGTATGTTCAATACATCTGCCATGCACGCAAGAGAACCCACGCGGGCTCCGGGAGAGCATGCAAACTCCACACAGGAAAGCCGCAGACAGTCGGATTGGAACTCGGGTTCCTTAACTGTGAGGCAGACGCGCTAAACGCTGCTCCACCTAGCCGCCCTCAAATGCATTACAATCAAGTGAAATATAACTGATTCATACTTCGCATATTGAAGTGGGCAGAGTGAAAACACAATTCATCAACCAAAACTTAAAGAATAATAATTATATATATATATATATATATATATATATATATATATAAGCTATATTAGCTATTAGCTAATAAGCTAAATGCCGCTCTCATGGAACTTGTATTAATTTGTAAGAAAAATGTTACTGCTTCGGATCCACTCCAAATGACTCATGACTTAACATGATGACTTCGGCCTCTCACGCTCGGGGGTTTTGGGGGGGGGGGGGTGTTTATCTCAAATGAGAAGGTTATGGACACAGGCGAGGGTATTGTCCGCGATGACTGGTGAGCGAAGATACTGTAATTGGGTGAGAAAATAGCAAAAAAAAAAACGTCTTTGCTGCCCGGCGATAAAGCGGAAACTCAAGCTCTGACTGATCCGATCGTTTAATAGAGGACGGCGAGCAAAGGCATGGAGATAGACAGGCGGCGGAATGAATGACTGAAAAAATGCGCAGACAGCCAGACACGCAAATCGGCACAGTGAGACAAACGGGTAGGTGCCATTAGCAAGTACGCGGGTGGCGGAGATGGCATCAGGACCCCGAGGAATGAAAGCTGAAGTCAGGCAAAGTCGCTAGCACCTGTGCGACGCCCGGGGGGAACCAAGCAGACTGAATTACTCGGTCCGCATTCAATCTCCGCCTTCCTTGAAAATAATGTCCAAATTGGAAAAAAAAAAAAAAAAAGAATTGGATGAGATTAGACTTTCTCCCACCTCATCAGAATGGTGCTCCCAGCGGATATAAACATGCATTTTCACAAATACCGCTAGCCCTCCACGACATTGCGAGCCCCGAGCCCCCGGGCGGGCCGGTCGCTGGCTTCGGCCAAATGAAGTCTGCTTAAATGCCAGCGTGTTTCATATTCGGCATCAACACGCACGCACCAAACCTCGTGCGCCGTCTTACTGCTTACTTTTGAGAAACTTGCCTTCAACGCAGGGCGTGGAAGCAAAAACATTTTTCGTTACAAACAACAATAGAGGGATACAGGACGGAAAGACCTGTTGGTACAACGGACCCCCGTGTTACAACGTCCCTGACTTACGTTGTTTTCATCCCCTCTTTATGGTATTTTCCCGGTTTTGCGACAAAAACAACTGTCATGACCCTAGGGGGTTGGCTGTATTTGTGTTGTTTCGTCTCCATCTGCAGGCGTTTTTAGGTGATTACTCTTATTTTCAGTTGCCGTCCCTGCAACGCATCACTACAATTCTGATATTGGTCGCCGTCTCCTCACGGAGATGGTGGTCTGCTATTGGTCGGCCTCACTCGTTTCAAAATGGCGGAACGGTAAAGCTTTGTTCGATTGTGAGTTATTAGGGAATATGGGCATACCAAGCGCCACTGAAAGGTGGTCTATATTTTTTATTTATGGTGTTTTCTGATTGTATGCATGTATTTTATACTGTATATACATAGCACTTACTATATTATTTTGGTCCCGATTTTTAATATGTATGTACAATTTTGATGTTTTTACCCGGGGTTCTAAATGCACTAGTTATTTAAAATAGGTTTAAGAGAAGCACCCGAGATTTTCGATGAGTAAAGAAAACAACGAGAGCTCAACGGAAAAAAAACCCCCACAAGACTCAAGCCGTGTTCCCAATGGGGGGCATAGTATAAGCCTGGAAAAAACCTCAAAATCACTTGCATGCAAAATACTCGTAAATGAACAAAGTGAAAGTTTTACTGCAAAGAATACTGGTCTCAAATTCCCTCGCTATGTCAATGACCAATTGCGGTTAAACAAAGTGTCTTTTTTAACAATAACCTTGCGCATAATAACTCAATCCCGGATGGACTGGTGTCAGTCAATCGCATCCAAACAGAGATTGGAAGGACACGCTGCCGCACTCTACGCTTTTGTTTTGACTAGCCCAAGGCTAATTATGATTTTGATGCCTTTGGCGCTAGCGGGGAACTAACCAGATGGCGCAAGGGTTATTATATTCAAAAATATATATTTTTTATACATAATTCAACCGTTTACAGCGCGCGCATTTTTTTTTTTTCAACAAATTACCCGATTTCCAAATCAGTGGCGCGTGAGTGTCGGAATATTGGAAGGAGGACCACTGTCTCCATGTGTCCCCTCCATCTGTCACCTGGCGAGTCCGGGGGGGCCAGCGTCCAAGCCCTCAATATGCGAAACTGCATGGGAGAGTGAAACGGGGTCACCGGGTACTGTGCCTGGGTTTCCCGGTGAAGGAAAGCGTTCCCGGCAGCTCTGCGGAGCACGTCCGGCTCACGGTTCAGCGACCCGAGTTCAAATCCACCTTGCTCCGGTCTGAAAATGCGAACCGGCCCTAATTAGACCAAAGGGGTCCACCCTGCGAATCTATCCTCCCATTGATGTCCTCATCGAATGGATCCTTTCTTTAGTAAACGGAGGACAATTAAAGGTTCTCGCGGAGTGGCGCGAAGCTAATCCCAGGCCAGCGGAAGGCCATAACAGCCGGCGTTATGAGGTTTAATTGCTATTGTGCCATTTACATGATTAACGCCCGGCCGAGGCCCGCCACCTCAAAAGCACTCGTTACTCTTGGCAATTCATTAAAATAGCGGCGTGGAGTCTAATGAAAAGAAAATGTGTGCATACTATCGTAGAGTTAATGTCCAGAGATCATATTTGCTACGATTCAATTCACTGATTATCCATCACTTTCATTACCTTCCTTCACAGCTCGGAGGCAGTGCGCTGTTTTATGGTGATGTGTGCTTATTCTCAATTCTCCTGATGGATAAAAGGAGCCATTTCCGCTCGGCATAATGCAATGCGATGCCGAACGGCTTTATTTAATGAATATCTAAGAGGCACGGGGAAAAGGGCAGCGAGCGTACAGGAGATTAGCTTCGTGGAGTACTACGTTTCGTTACTCCATGTCTAGAGGGTGTGTCTTCAGGTGAGGTTTATATGCGAGAGGGGCGCACAGCTAGTCGCTGAAAGCCAGCTTTTCAACCATGGCTTTAGGAAAATACACTGGTGGACCATCAGGGCCAGCAAAGCCTTCTCGCTGGCCTAGCATAACCTGACGTCATTATCAAAATTATAAGAAAAATAAATGTATTTTTCTACCAAGATGCTTCCTTATCTGGGTCCATTCCCACCTCCGCACACTGTCAGCAATCAACCCTTAATGAATTCCCCCCCCATGATTTGCCAGGTTTAATGGTCTGAGACCCCCGGGGCTTGTATCTCAAAGCGAGCAAAACCTGGGACAATCGCAGGTCAAAAAGGAAATAGCAAGAAATGCCAGTTTCCTGGTTTGCCGCATCGGATCCAATTTTTTCCTTGCCGCGAGCAAACGCAATTGAAATTCAACATTGACAACGGATGTTTTTTTTTTGACAGGGTGTAAAGGAAATAAGACATCAGACGGGTGGGGTGAAGTCATAGCAACTATATCACAGTGCACCATCAGGCGCGCTTCATAAAGCAACGTCCTTTGCATAGTGTCAGGATAAAGCGCTCTGAAGTATTCATCGTAATCACTATCGTGTCATTCAAAACAAAGGCAAGGAATTCTATTTGACCTCAATATTTAATCACACTTCTTTGAATTATATTGTGGACAAGAAGCGCGGCTTGATTCGGCGCTTCAAAAGTAGGAGTTTTTTATATTTCGTGGTCGGTTGTAACCGTAAATTTTGTTAGCGCTTATCCTCACTCGGCAGGGGTTTACTCTCAACCGGTTGCTCGCCAATCACTGACAATTTGGAGTCCTAGAAAAATGTTAGAGAACAATGTCATGTATTTTTTCAAGTTAACTCTTTATTGGAATAAGAAACCTCTCTAGAGTCAGTGTTTTTAGCATTTTCAGGCTCCTTTCAAGGCCAACGGAATATAGTGTGCCATATCTACGTAAATACGGGCGATATCATATAAAAGATTGACTTCAATTCCTTTGAATTGCATGTAGGTACTATGTGTTGTAAGTGTGGAAACACTGCCATCCAATGGTCACAGTTGTCACTACAGTACTCAATCGGCTTATATTAGCTGAGCATTAGTCAAGGGTGACACCTCCTCTCCATAAAAAAAACAAAGCAAAAACATATTATATTATTGAAATCGCTATTTGAAAAGATGAGAATTGGCACTGAATCCATGGCACTGAAAGAGTTAAAGGCATACTTCAAAGCCTTTGATTTTCACAAATGTATACAGTGTGGCTAATAATCAGATGCGTCATGAACTGTCGGACGAGGCCGACAAACGGACATTTGAAAAAATACCGTAGACCTCTTCACTGACACATTGAGGCTTATATGCAAATAAAATACACATGAAAATAGCATTGCAGCTCACCATCAAATGAGGTCCCATGTGTTCCTTATGAGCCTATTCTGCTTTCAGGGAAGTCAAACCGCAGGATCAATTGTTCCTTTGAGGACGACAAAAAACTGACAGGAGAAAACAAGACATGCCCCCACTGAGTTTGTGCGTAATGGTAGCAGGGGTAGAAAGCAGTAATGATAGCGTGCATGGATTGACAGCCCCAGACCTAGTGTGTGGAAGGTGGAGTGCGATGATGAAAGGGCGGGCAAGAGGGAACAACATGACACAAACATGTGATGATGTAAAAGATGAAGATAACAGAACGGCTCATCATGGATTGATTCTCACGTTTCTACGAGGCCCCGGTTCTTTGCTTCTGCTTCCAGATGAATGCTAATCGCTCCGCTCGTCACCTTTAATCATGTGTTGAATTGGGAAAAAAAAAACAAAACAAAACAACGGAGGAAAGCGTTTCGCCCGCGATTGAGAATCGACCGCTCGGGGAGTCAACCTGTTGTTACGCCGAGGCGCAGGCTTACGACTGAAGGCGCAATTATACTGAAAAGAGAACAAAAGGCCCGGCGAGAGACCACGACAGGATGACAACACAAGGTGTGAAGGCCAAAGTCTGGGTCTTGGTGTGGCGGCGTACCGGGCAGACGGATAATTGTTTTGTCAAGGGTGTGATTGCCATCAAATCCCAAACGCATGTCAACAAGCCATGCACACACCTCTCAATGTCCTTTGAAGCTAAATCTGCAGTCTTTCTGCTTGATTTCACCCTTGTGTCATCAAATATCAATCAATCAATCAAATTGTATTTGTATAGCCCTAAATCACCAAAGTCATACAGAGACATCTTTCCGGTGTAGGTACGCAACAGCATCCCCTGTCAAAGCTCCCAGAAGGGGAAGGAAAAACTCCAAAACCCCAATTTGGGGAAAATCAGAAACCTTCAGAAGGGACCACAGGTGGGAGGAGCCCCCTTCCAGGCCCACAGGTTGAAGTGGATGCTGCGCGTACCAAATACATCCTGGGAGAATGGTGAGCAACAGGCGCGTTTCTGACAACAATTTCACTGGGCCTTCGGGTGCCGTCTGAAGCCCCCAATACCAAGAAGAACCACTCGGAGAATAGCTTTCTGGGATTTCTCTCCCATTGAAAAAGTCCATTCCGGCGGGAATTGCAGATAATAGCGAAGAACCGAACAACACGGGCTTCTTGAAGGCGGGGGCGGAGGGTTGGTGACAGGTGATGCAGCAGCTAAGTTTATCCATTTACTCCACATTAGTTGCTATCGATCAGGCGTGTCAGCGCTTCCAAAGGAGGGCGCGAGGCAGAAAGGGTTGTTAGATTGCAGGGTGGAGGCGCTCTGGAATTGGGAAGCCCGTGTTGCACCAAATTGGGAATGATGGACCGGAGGTGACACCAGGACTGAGCCACTTAACGGGCTCTAATGGCTGGACCAGATTAACAGTCAAAGACCAGACCAAGGCCGTTCGAATTGCCAACAGAACAGATAGATGAGGAAAACCACTGGGAAACCTTGGAAGAATTATTTTTGCAAGGGTCCGGTATTAGTCTCATTTGATTAAAAAACCGAAAAAATGCAGTGTTATAGTCAAGAACACACCAACTGAGACCGAGACATTAATGAGAGAGGTGACTGAGTGAAACGAGACCAAGACTTTTGGCCAAAATGAGATCAAGACCCTTCAAAAGTGGTCTCAGGATCGGTCGGCAAGCTCGAGAACAACAAGATTGCTCTCGTGACGAGTCAGTGGAAGGATTCGCTCTTGAGATGTTTCTTTTTCTCACAGACGGATATGTGCATTGGTTCCGCCGCCAGCAGATATTCTCAGATCAGTGTGATGTGCACACACACACACACACACACACACACACACACACACACACACACACACACACACACACACACACACACACACACACACTGTGAAATCAACCCAAGCCATTATTAAACCCTCTCTGTAAGGGGCATCACACCTACACAGTGCATTACCAAGAATCTGTCCCACATTAGCATTAATAGACATCCCAGAATTTCATACGGCGGGATCACGAGCGTGAAATCCTTCACGATTTTCGAAGAATAAGAATTGAAGAGGCGATCCGGCGACTTTTCAAGCATAATACTGTCTTTCAGAATCCTCGCTAGACGTATTCATCAATGCGTGTCTCGCCGTCCTGTGTGTGAACATAAGTGAAACACAAACCAGCGTGCTGCACGACAACAGGGTGTCTTCTTCTCTTGGGTTATGACGGCTACCGTGGCGACAGTTTTAATTACGCGCCATCAGTCCACACAGAGTCTAATAAAGCGGACTGTCAATCTCAAACTCATTTGGAGGTGGGACGCCGCACCGACGATTACATTAATCACTGACACCGAGCCTAAATGGGAACACAACACCATGATGGCTTCACTGCCTCAGATGATGAAGTTAGCTCCAAGTAAGTTTGGTTGCAGAAAGAAATGTCCCCGCTCGGCCCCTCGTCTAAGAACTTGAACAGCAAAGTGTCCTCCAGATCCCGAATTTCTTCTAGAACCAAAGTGAAATGTGGTCCTGATTTCACATAAAAAAATGACAGCAGGAATCTACACGGCTGCTAATCTGGCTCAGATCCAGATAAAATTGCCCGGGCCTGTGTAAACTAAACGCGGATAAGATCTGACAGATGGAGATATGAAGCTTACCGAGTTTCCCTTCTCACCTCAGCGCCATGCAAACAGCATGAGGCCTCCTAGTGTTGTAGTTCCCAAAAACGGTCACGGTATCAAGACCACTGAGGAATTTTGACTCTGTTTTGCTCGCATAAAATGGGATTGTTGATCAGCACCGGTCAAGCATTGTTTCAATTCAATTAAGTTGACTTGAAATATAAGAATAAATATAGTAAAAAAAAATCCTGCCCAGTTAAGGTTGGTCACTCTTCAGAGGCACGCTTTGTTGGTAGGTGCATAATTGGCCAGTTTTGCAAATGCAAAGCAGAGCCCGGTGAATGCTGATCACCCTTTTTGTCTAATGTCTAACTTGTCGGCGTCAATCATTGTTTCACCGCTCCCTTCATTTCCCCCCCATTATCTTCTTCTTCCACCCTGCAATCCATTATTCATTCCTGCGTACCGTCTTTTGCCGGTGACAGATTGACGAGCGTATTCAATTAAGAACTCAATTTATTTATTTTTCGGCGGCAGGAGTCTTGTTGTTGGAAGTTGTGTCGTTTTTTTTTTTTTGGGGGGGGGTTGGGTCTGCATCTGCGAGTGGGCGGACATGCTGTAGGTGTGGGAGTGCGCCTGCCCACTCACGGACTAAAGTCAGTGCCGGTCAAACGTGGTCAGTTCCACGTTCACGCTCTGTCCCGAGCAGAGCAGATGGTCTCATCTACACATGGGAACACGTAGCACCTGGACTCTCCCAGCACCCTCTTTGAAATAGAGACATGTAAAATATTTGAGAGCCGCCCCTTGAAAAATCAACACTTCATGCTCAGATTGGATTTCTATTGACAGTGAATGCCTACGTCCCAAGGTGATGTTTTTCGCCAGCCATCTCTATTGCGTTTGGGGGCGTTATCAGGTGCACGCAGGCCCGGGTGCGGTGTGATGCTATCACCGGACGCGTTAACTGCCGTGTTAAGCTTTAATGAGGAATAGATTAGGATGCATAGCGCATAGCATACCCACACGCCCAAGCGCAGAACCGTAATAGGCCAGATAAGGGATTTTTCTGCTGATCTCACGCAAATGCAGACGGCCTCCGGGGGGCTGTTTGGACTCGGCTCCCTGTTTGCAATGCCATTCGTCACGTTGACACCTTTTGTTCGCGGTTTGGATGTCACGTCGGCGCGATACTCGTCGGCGCACGAGTGTGGCTTTTGAGTGGGAGCGATGCATGTTGACCTTTGAACCCGTACACCTAACCCTTCCAGATAGCGCGGCTCGAGTTCAACTCCTTTTTTTGTTCCCTAATGAAGTCCCCTGGAATCGCTTTTGACATTTGGATTGCCTGCTCTAAATAAAAATAGCAAAGCCATATGGTCCAATTGAGCTCATCTGGGAAATAATCAAACGTTTTATGGGTTAGCTTCATCATTTTTCGCATGGTGCCGCCAAGAACCAAACACTCATTTTTGGAAATGATCTCACATCGCCTGCATTTATTAGGTATGGTTACCGTTTGTTTTCAGACACTAACACGAAAGTCCTTCTCTCTTCGGTTCCAGTATCAAAAATAGCCCCGTCTCACACACGCAGGGATTCCTCGCTCCCAAACACCACAGTCAATTTGACTTCAAAGCAAAACAAACACGCGGCATTTCCATATTTCGAACCCATTGCGAGTAAATTACGTCCTCTAATCCAAACCCGCTCTCATTCCACAACAATGCTTCCAGGCGTCAAAGGTTAGACCATGCCTTCGGTCCGTGCAGACAAACCCTCCCTAACAATCTCGTCGGAGCGCTAGTTAGGATTACTGCGGGAGATTAAAGAGACGACGCGACAAGCGGGGGACCCGGCGAGGGCGCGTAAAGAGGACGTGATCTACGAGATGATGGCGACTGTCGCGTCTTCCATCATCTCCTCTATAAAGTTCAGCCAGTCACGAAACGAGGATGTTAAAACCGCGGGCCAATACAGGCATCCAAATGCTCAGCTAGCCCCCGGAAACTTAGGGTTTCAGCACGCCAACGACCGCGTTGTGATTGGTCGAGACATTGAGAATTCTTATGCAGATTTGAATGCTTAAAAATGACACTGATGCGATGAAACTTCCATTTACTTTTCATCCATTATCTCGTCGCTTGTCGGACGAGCCAATGGGGTAAACAAATCACACGCGGATTTGTAATTCTACACCGCATCCCAAACTTCATTAAGAATCCGGGGGAGCGTAGGAATGACAATGGCATTTGGCATTTACACACCCCTGTGATTCATCTCCATCGTATCATGCTGAGATAAAACAGAAGAAGTCCTAAGAAAAGGTCAGTATCTCTAGACGGCTGCGTGCGCGTCTGCAACGCTCTGGGTGGGATTTATGGAGACGGTAAACCCGTGCATGCTTGTCAACGCCTTCGCTGCCACACACACACACACACACACACACACACACACACATCCTACCGCTCTACCTCCCCTCGTTTACTGCAATGCGCCAGCAGTGGTTAGCACTCAGAGACAAAAGACAAGCAATACTAAGAGGTAAAATAGGGAGTGATTGTTGGTCCTTCTTCCTTTCCATCGATGCTGCAGATACATTTTTTAATACGCGCCCGTCAATAGAGCGGATGGTCTGACGAAGGCATTTTTCAAGCAGTCGATAGTCATTTAGCGTGTATCTGCGTCCCCCGAGTCAGGGATCTCGATCAATTCCGTCGATGAATTCAAATAAATCGCACGTAGAAATCAAGCCGAGCGCTTCCGGCGGGCGCACTGCACGGGCGGCCACCTCGCGAAAACAATACACGCCGCCGTCCCCTTTCCGTGGGAGATTAATTAGAGCCGCATGGGCGGTGGAGCGGCTAAAGCTAGCCGGCGCGGTTTTAAAGCACGAGCTAGTCGATAGTCTATTACAAACGTACGGACCTCTGCTGTGTAACAGCGCGACGACGCAAGTGGAGGGTGATGGAGAGTTCGTAGGCTGCGAGGGAGAGCCGGATGCAAGGTAGAAAGTCGGTCCAAAGTGTTCTGGGATGCGTCCCCGGCGATCGACGGTATAAATGCCAAACTGCAGACGCACTATCTGATTTGCCAACTTCAGGAAAATGCACCAATCTACCAATTAGTTTCCATCCTCATTGAAGGTCCCAATGGCCGAAGCACCGCCATTAAAAGTCCTCACCGTGAGACAGTCACAACCCACCGAGAGCTAATTACAGCCAAAGTCAAGCTTTGCGCTATTTCTAATGATGCAGCAAGAGTCTAGCTCAAGGGGGAGAACTCTTGCAGTGAGTTCATTATGCCATTATTCTAGAATTCCAAGTTGGCCGAAGCTCATCTTGACCTCCAGGACCTAGAGAGCAAAGGATCCCAAGTAAGACCCGTCGCACCCTCTCCGCCATCTCACCAGTAAACGGCAAAGTGTGAATAATGAGATTTTGGCCGCAGGTCACCGTCCGCTCTGGTAATCTCCTCTTCTTGCCATCCCCCAAATAATTTGGCTGCCTTCACATGACAACAGAAGGTTTTGCTGATAGAGGTTGTGCATTTGAATGAAGCCAGCATTTTCAGATGGACGGCTACGGCATCCATTCCTGATGTATTCATTGTTGGAACTGCAAATATAGTGGTATTTTATCTCGGCGTATTTTATTCAGTAACTCCAGAATATAAGTCATGTTCATTATCCAGGGAAATCCTGTTAAAATCGCAGATAACCCCTGAAGTGCCTTCACGTACCCCCATTTGAGAACCGCCGATTTCAAGGTTATTTATTGCAGGCACTTTGATGCAGTTGATTATTTTTATTTTGTTTTAGACAAAGCTGTAACTCGTATATACGCTGTAAAAAATAATTAACAGTTGTTGAAAGTTGATTCAAAGTTGATTAGGTATACGTAATTTTTTATAGATAATAATCTTATTTAAATTGAGTGCTTCAAGTTGGGGGGGGGCATGAAAAGTTTTCTCTGATGTTTTTGATTGTATACATATATTTTATATATACACAGCACTTAGTATACTATTTTGGTACCAATTTTGAATATGTAAGTACAATTTTGATGTTTTTACCTGGGGTTCTGATCGCATTAGCTCTTTAACATAGGTTCGGATTGCCCGTCATACGGTGAATTCGCGGGACGGATTCATCTGGCAACACGCGTCCCCACTGTATAATTGAGAAGCACTGATTCAGGACAAGAGCAAAGTACTATGCAATATAAAGTATTGGTCAAAAGTCTAACTGCAAAAAGCACAAACCTAGTGCTTGAAAAGCTAATATGCTTTCAGCACGGCAAAGCCAAGGTATTCCATTTGGAATCCACTTGGCAAAGGAAAAGCAGCGCATCCATGTCTGCGCTTCCAGTGAATGATGTCACTCAAAGACTGGAATGGACCTCTAATGAACTCCCAATGGCATGCGAGCACATTTACACTGCATTATTGCTTCTTCACCCTTAACCTCCCAGTGGAGAGGAGCGGAGGGTAGTACTTCTGTCCGCAGAGGTAGGAGTCATTACAGTAGATGTGCCTTTTGCACTGGGAAAGAGAGAATACCAGCGAATATGGTCCGACCGATTCAGAGAGGGCTTAGTGGTCTCGCTACGGTTTCAAGGGCCGCCATTACTAAGAATGTCACGTCGCAGTGTAGCGAGTTTATGGGAACGCGGGACGACAAGAGCCCGCGGCGTTCGAGCAGCAGGGAAAAGAGGAAAGGAAACGTCAAAGAAGGCAGAAATACGTCAGAAAGCAGACCGGCGCTCCTTCTTTATTTCTCTTTCGCCACCTCTGGAGATCGGTTCGACTTTCTCACCGGCAAACTCCAAGAAATCAGATTACTCTCATGCCTGCGATCGTGCGGTTCCCGATGGAAGGAGATGGTTGAGGAACAGGAGTTGGATGAGTTCAACTAATTGCCTCATGATGGAATTTTAGCATCTCCTTCATTATAAAGGAGCTTCTAAGTGTTATTGATCTTTGTCTGGGAGTTGTGCGGTGTGAGAGAGCCCGACTGCTCGGAGGCCATGCATTATTCAAGCTTTCTGACGAGCGCGCCTCGCCAGGGCCTGCCAATTCCTCTCCGTTGGCCCGGGAGTAACGGCAAGTCCCTAGCTGCCGCCGGGCTACCTCACAAACACTCGCATCACGTAGGCTCAACCT
This sequence comes from Hippichthys cyanospilos, assembly GCF_059441005.1. Taxonomy (NCBI): domain Eukaryota; kingdom Metazoa; phylum Chordata; class Actinopteri; order Syngnathiformes; family Syngnathidae; genus Hippichthys; species Hippichthys cyanospilos. Next base: position 2,089,538 of record NC_142390.1, on the reverse strand, counting down.
CACCGGTCTCAGGTTGCTCACATCGACCTCAAGCTCCACTAAGGGGTTAATCCGGGACCAACTGATAGCTACTTCTGCTGACGGCAATTCCCGACCACTCAATTATGGACGCCAACCTTTTCCTTCCAAAGAATGTCAGAACTGAGAAACAAACGCATGTTCTCCTCGTGGTGGTGCTACTACCAAGTCAGGTAGGCAGCGAGGGAGAGAGAGAGCGAGGATGGACCAAAGTATCAATGAGCTCCAACTTTATATTTTCGTGGCGTAATTAAGAATCCATTTCCTTTTCTCTACTGCCACTAGCTACACCTGCGGGCATCCAATTTGCTTTGCTGCGCACATTAGGTCCAATTTCAAGTCTGACAATGTTCTTCTTGCTTAGGAACAACTATTGGGGAGGGCCAGGTTGGGTTGTTATCGAGCACTATTTTCTATTGTCAAGGATTTTGTGGAAGATTCAACACTGGGAAACAGATTGCGGTCTTTTCAGAATGCTGCGAATGCTCTGCGGTGCTTTCAAATGCAGACGGATGGAGCTGATATAAAAACGTCTGCAGCATTTGAAATCTGTCAGCTGAAGGTCTCAAGATTATTAAAAAAAGGAAATACAATAATAATGACCCCCATCAAACTGAATCCAATCAGGACGAAATGGTAGATTTACAGCAAAACGCAATAAAAAGCACGTCAACATGAAATTTCGAGATAACACCAGACAGTGCGCTTTAAAGTCAGGTTGCTCCGCAATATTCTCCCTGGACACGGCACCAAGAGATGTTCACAAAAAAAAAACAAAAAACATCTCTTTTGCAAGAGCATTCATCATTGCTTAGCCCTTCCGACAGAACAGGACAGGCCGGAGCTCATATAATGTATCTTTGTTTTCACTGACTGCAATTATCCATGAGATCAATGAGTGTTATCAATAGCTCGCAGCAATTAACATTTAATATCCTTCCGCCGCCACTTACTCCATTAATGGCTGATTGATTACGGGTAAGCCTGGGAGCCACGCAGCTGGGAATGACGCGGATCCATTCGGCCCGTCTGTCAAACCGAGGACCTCCGAGTCCGTCTTACGCTACAACCCCCAGCAGTCAGACAAGTAACTATCAGGAAATCCGGCGATTGCTTTCGTTTGTGGTCTGACCGTGTCTCCCTCGCCACCGGCGTTCCTCATCGGCCCCTCTCCCTTTCTCGTCCCATTTGACTCGGAGCGCTCCGAGTGTTTTGCTTGCATTTCCCCCTCATATCAAGCGACACCCTCCCCTCAACCGCAGCACTTCATAATCTAATCAGCGGTGATGTATTTTCAGCGCAAGGAGCCACTGCTTTCCATTTCAATCAAATTCAGCTCTTTCAGAGGAGCCCGTAATGCAATCGTTCTGTACAAGATTCAGGCCCAATTTAAACCCTATAGACAGCGAATGGCTGATAAACACTCCACTCCAATGCACCTCTCTCACTCCACCCCGGGCTTACTTTGTGTGTCAAATACAAGAGCTAGCTGGGAGCTATCTCCTCCCTAGGCAAAGTCTACAGCCTTGGCCGCAGATAAGAACAACAACAAACATTTTTGGGGGGGGACCAAACATGCATTCACAACATGCATATAAAGAAAGAATATTTGGTCTAAAAATGCCTGATCCACTTCTTCATAACACGCTAAAGACAGTAGCGTAAAAGTATTTGGCAACCAAAGAACCAAATCAAAACAAAGAACGAGAAAAGCTTGAAGCCACTGAAAAAAATCTTATCATGACAGGCTTGGATCCAAGTTTGGACAAATGAGAGCCTCTCAAAGTTCTGGTCCAGCCGCGTTTCCGGAATCTATTGCATTTTACTGCTTGCTTCAAAGTTGAAAGAGTTAACCATGGGTCAAAGTTGGAGATAATCAAGAAATCCCAAGCTAGCCTAGCCTAGGCTAACCTTACTAGGGAATATGGGCATAACAAGCGCCTCTCAAAGGTAAATAAATCCTTTCTATATTTTTTATTTATGATGCTTTTTGATCATATACATCTATATTATATATATATGTAGCACTTACTATACTATTTTGGTACCAATTTTTAATGTGTATGTACAATTTTGACGTTTTTACCCGGGGTTCTAAACGCATTAGCTATTTAACCTAGGTTTGGATTGCCCATCATACGGCCAATTCGCCTTACGAGCCCAACCGCGGAACGGATTCATCTCGTAACACAGGAAGTTTGGGAACTTGAGCAGTCAGGTTTACTCTGAGAGCATCTGCTGTGTGGACAGGTGCAGAGACGGTCTTTCCTTTGCCAAGCAGAGGGGTTGGCGTGACGGGCGAGGTGCGCAAGCAGATTGGGAAGGTTTCGCTTAATAAACACTTTGTTTTTTGCTGACGATCGGAGGACCGGAGCGAGGGATACGCGGACAGATCGATAAACTGATTTGTTCCGGGCCTCTCCGCGGTTCATCAGACCCGGGCTTTTTCCCCGAGGGGGAGAAGACGCAGGGACTGAAAAGGGGAAAGAAGAGGATGCTGATTGGAAGCGAGGAAATAGACAAGCGAAATCAAGGGAGTTAAGGGTAGAAAAACAGCAGGAGATGAGGATTCCGGATGCAGACAGACAAGATGATGATGATGATGGGTGGAGGGCAGTTGGAGAAAACGGCTGCGACTGAGTGAAAAGAAAAAAAAGAGGAAGCAAAAAAAAAACAATCAGAAAAAAAGAGAGGATTTAGAGGGTCAGATATCAAGCCAAGATGGAGGAGGAAGCAACAGCAAAGCCTTTCAAACTCCACTGGCTCAACGGCTCAAAAACAGTTTTCTGGTCTCTTTTTTTCTCAGAGACAAATATATATTCACCTGACCTGCATCGTATGTTGTTTTAACCACAGGAAAAAGAACCTTCCACTCCCTAGTGATCTATCTCAGGGCTTGATTCACAAAGGATTGATAAGAGCGGTGAGATAATAGCGCAGCAATTTGGTGCCTTCGCCACAAAAGCAAAATAGGCTCCGGTGCATAATGGCAACAAGCAACTGCGCCTGCAAAGATTTCAACGGCCATTACAGCATTGTTCGCCTCTGTGGGATCTGATGTCGGTCAAAAAAAAAAAAAAAATCTGCGCCCAAGACGTACTACTCCTCTTCGGCGTATCCAATTTAATGGCGCAAATTAAAATGACTCATTTGAAATGTCTTCATGACAGTTATTTTTTCATACGTTTAATTCTGCGGTTGTATTCAAGATAACAAAAGACAAACTGATTACAGGTGTGCTAAAACACATGCAACACTGTATGAGGAACCTGTTTGCTGCAGCTTTCCTTCATTGAATTTTAAATGAGTCCAAAAGGTCACAATATAAGGGCGCTGTGATTCCAGTTGACCTATACGCATGAAAAATAAGCTTTCACCAAAGTTCATATACTTGGGCACTTCATAAATAAAACAGCGGACCGAAATTGACCACATTAGGTCGACTTAGTAGCAGCTCGTGTTCAATCTACCCCATCGCCAAGCTCTGCTAAAAATTGGAGCTACCAGGTATGAGTCATACTTCCACTGACTGTATCTGTAGTTTTTCTCCATTATCAAAAGCAAAAAAAAAGACATTATCATTATAAAGGAAAAATATAGGCAGTATTGTACAGATAGGAAAAAAAACAAACAAAAAAAATCAAAGTTTGCTTTGGGCTTTATCCATAGGAAAACAAAAGAAAACTCATGGACGTGGCGCATCAACCAGTGTAGATTCACACCGCCTGACACTTGACTAAACCTATTTTGAAAAACGCTCGCCGGAATGTATACCCTCAGACCGCAACAATGGCACCTTTGGAGAATCAACCTTTCGGTACGACGCGAGGCAGTCAAGGAAAGCAAGTGGCTTAAATGAGGGCAGGGAAATACATTAGGCCTCCATGATCACAACGTCTGCCAGATAAGGCTCGACGAAGAGGCATTATATCCAACACAATCTTCCGAAAAATAGGGAACGGAGGCTTAATCTTGTCAAACACGAAGCACAACAATCACGAGGGCTGATCTTCCATGCGGGAGATGGATTATAATCCAATAGAGACTCTGCATCTGGCTAGCATCCTGTGGAATCAAGTGTGGCACCACCAAAGAACACAGATGAAAGAACAGTAATAGTCGACGCGGATGACTGGGCCGCATATTTTTCTTCTCTTTCGCTCGGTCGTCTTTCTTTCCTCTTTGATTTGAGGAACGCTGGAGAGGCTGCGCAGAGCCACTGGAAAAAGATGTGAAAATGTTATTTGGCAGGATGCAAATGAGGCTTATTTGAGCTCTTTAAACTCAGGTGTGCGAGAACACGGCATGCTGTCAAGGTGGATGCGGGTGTGAAAATGTTTTCTTCTCCGCCGCGCTCAGACAAACACGGGGAAAAGGCTTATTTCGCGCCGGTCTTGACGGAGGCGAGCGAGCGCGAGACCCGAGGCGAACACAACAGAGGGTTGCGTGCGGAGCACCTCTTGGGCAAATCAATGGCTTTGGTTACAAAGCGGGCGTTTTGATTGAGTTTCACTCCTCTGGAAGGTGCCTTGCATTATTTATGGCTGCCTGTCCAGGCCATTCATTACTCACCTTTCAACAGCTGAAGCAGATTGTTGGATTGTTATCTTGTTAGAGGAAAAATGTATTCAATAGGCAGGGTGCGCAATTGTAATTGATGGTGTGCTAAGGCCCGAGTTGCTCTAATTAACAACGGCGCTGTTGCCTGATCGTCCGTCAACAACAGGAATGGAGAAAACGGTTGATTTGGATGAGAATGGACTAACGAAGCCGCGAAGTGACGCAAACCCGAGTTCATTCTTTGAGAGGCTCTCATTACTCTATAGCAGGGGTTCGCAAATTTTTGGGAGTCAGGAACCCTCTTTAGAAAGCGCATTTTACAAGGACCCTAAAAATCATTTAAGACAAACAAAAGTGCCCTTTTTTATTCAGCAACATACTTCAGCTACATTGAAGTTTCCGAAATAAACCGTAAATCGCAAACAAAAAAATTAAAATTGCGAATTGCATGCCTCTATATAACAAATCGGGTCAATTTTCCTAAAACAGAATTTGACTTTGCTGGCTTCATCGCCTCGTTAGCAAGCAATTGTAGACGCAAAACGCATTGACAAATTTAAAAATAATAACATTTTTAATACTATAATAAACTAGTTGAATTGGTTGCTTTATTGAGGAGTCATGAATACAGACAGAGTCATGAACTGTTACCAAAGTACAACCTCTTCTATCATTACTCCATCAGACATAAGTGATAATTGCAAAAATTGCCTCTAAGAGGATAACGGGTGTCCGCCTGCATTGTCGGGCGCAGCTTGGAAATGAGTCTTAAATGCTTTACAAGCTCAACTTTCCCCCTCTGCTCCGAATAACTGATGATGTATCTTTATTTAACAACGCTTTCCTCCGAGACGAGATGCGAGCCGTTGGTCATTTTGATATTTAAAAGGCCGAGGGCGCCGTGGAAAGCGCAGTCCTCCCGAGGAAGCGGATGCTGCGGGATTTTTGCTCCCGGAGAAGCGAGCGCTTTGAAGATCAGGAAATCCCACGGTCACAGTCTGGCCAACTTTTGATCACTTCCAGCCCAAAAAAAAAAAAAGTTCCAAGCTTTCAAAATTCTGTCTGAACCGGCGTTTGAGTTTGTCTCTGGTGTGTCAGCAGAGTGCGGGTTCAGCATTCACTCAGTATCCATCCATGACAAAGTATTTGAAATCTAATGAGCGAGAGCTTCCTGAGGAATATCCATTATCTACACTGCTTCCCCTTTGCAGGGTAACCGAGGTGCCATGTTGGGGGGAAGGGGGGGGTTGGACCGAGAAGACAGACAGTGGAAAAGTAGAAAGTCTTTATATCCCCAAATCCAACGGAACCACAGCGAGCGCATGCCCTGGAAAATTAGACTCGGAAAGTAGACTTTGAAGCAAACTGGGATAAGAGTTTGACGTTCTGATGAGTACCAAGAGCTTAAATGCTACCAGATGTTGATTCTATATGACAAAAAGCAAACTCGTAATGTCTGCACGGCAACGGACACAAGGAACAAACTAGCGTATTTATAAAGTTTGGATGACTTTTCATTCTTTTTCACAGCGTTATATGGGTTACAGCTTAGTCTAAAACAGAAAAAAATTGCAACGTGCATCAAAGTGGATGAAAAAGCATAAATATGATGACAACTTTCATCTTATTGCAATTGCACTTCAAATGAGCAAAACAAAGCCTTTTCCCCGGCATCATCCGTGCCAACTCAAATACGCATAGCTTGACGACTATTAGCGCAGGATGATTGGGCAATCTTAAAGAATGGGCAGAAGAAGAAAAACAACCGTTCACAGCAGGTGCACACAAATCACAAACGGCAACCCCGGCTTCCCCCTTCCACGCACGCACCTATGAGCAAACCAGAGATGGAAGAGGTGTTTTCGAAATTGGGTTTTCAGCTTTGAGGGCCTGTCGAGTAAGTTATGGGTCAAGTCAAGGAATTTGACTTTGTGGTGGGGGAAGAGAGAGGGAGGAAAAAAAATGCGCTCGGCGTTGGGCGTTAAGGGTTCATTACTCTGCAGATGGCGGGTGAGCCCGAGCTGGGAAGAGGAGTTAATTCCCGCCAAGTGAGAAAAAACACATTAGCTGAGACCTATCCATCTTTTCCACGCTGACGCCTCCATTTGAATTGATTATTTTTTTCTAAAAGATGAAGCGAGGCAACGGTCCTGCGCGTACGAGGTATTAAAAAAAAAAAAAAAAAAATCTTCCATTTGGATACTTTCCATTTAAAAAAGGGGGGACTGATGAGAAATTAAGGAACATTTTCAGGGGCTCCGTTTAAGTATATCTATAAAGCGGATGCAAATGAGAAAATTGTGATTTGAAGTCTGCTTCTCGATTTATCAAAGGCCCATACTTAAAACATGGGCTGCATTAACCCAACCCTTGACATCTCATTAAACAACAGCTCTCCTATATCTTAGGGGCGCTATTTATATTTCAACGGGTAAAATGATGCTAACTCTTCAAAATCCATTCCTGGGGGCTTTTTGGAAGAATGTTCTTGTGGGGAATGCAGCCACGATGGCAAAAAGGAATCAGGACTTTCTAACAACATTTGGGAACGGCGCATTTGGACATATGATATCTAATTCTAGCCTCCACGCGGGTTCTACTGTGACCAACACTAACCCGGTTCACAATCTAAGCCTTTCCTGTAACGAATGAAGAGAATGCGGCCATTAAAGCGCTCCGAGGGATTTCAACCATTTAGCATCGTCCCAGCTTTTTTTTTTTTTCCTCAGGTAATTTAATATGTTGTGTTTTCTCAAATGTCAGCGGTGGTCCTAAGGGCCCACATAATGAGAAACAATAGAGAAGGGGCCGGCCGGCTTTAATCAAATGAGACCCACGCGTTCAGGCTCCCCAACGAGGTGGCGGCCATGCCAATATTCTGTCCCATTAAGAAACAACGCCCAGCACATGCACACTGATTAGCGCAGAATTAACAGTGCTGGGGGGCACTGTTGGAGTATTATTACAAAAAAAAAAAGCAGCAACACTCATTAGAAAAGCAATCGGGGCTTTTACGGACAACGTTATTGTGTCAAGTAAGTGCATTTCATCCCCGAAGGCGGCAACGTTGCTTCAAAATAAAAGAAAAAGTCTAAATGCTGACTTTTCGCCATGACTAGACTATAGAAAACACTTTTGATGACTTTTCCGCTGAGTCAGACTCAAAACAGCATGCTTGACAGAGATCCTGCTCAGATTGTTGCGCGCCACCCTTTGGATGAACACAAGCTTCGCGATTCTTCATTTCCAAGACATATCAATGTAAATACGTGGATCCCGTGTTACAACGTCCCTGATTTACGTTATAGAATACAAAGTTTTTCATCCCCTCTTTAGGACATTTTCCCGTTTTTGCAACTGTCGTGACCCTAGGGGCTTGGCTGTATTTGTGTTGTTTCGTCTCCATCTGCAGTCGTGCTTAGGTAATTCCACTTATTTTTAGTTGCTGTCCCTACAGGCGTCACTGCTTATATCAATACAATGCTGCTCCGCATTATTTTGGGATGATAATAGTGGTGTGTTCGCATCGTGGCAAAATAAGTGGCAGATGACCATACATGAAAATGACAGTCAAGTCCAAATAAAGCATTTCCTGATAACAAGGGGGGAAGTTAATGAAAAGTGTCTTGAAGACTTGATAACAGAAGGCCCAAAACACGTCATTTTCTCGGACCCTTCACCGTATATGCTGGGTTTTGAAAATGACAAGAAAGAGAGGATTTTTCGACAGAATGGTCAGAAGACTCGGTGTATCTGTAGCACCGAGTTCCAGACGCTACTTGATTGGGTGACTCGGGAGGAAATGGAAAGCTGTCCCGGCAGGTGCTTATCTCTGACCAGAGCTTACAGAGTCACCCCCGCCCCAGCCACCACACTGACTGACGTCCGCACATCGGTGCAGGGTGCACTTCCAATCAGCTTTTCAAGTGCAATGTTCAGAAAGGAGATTTCTCCAAAGTTACATGGGAACACGCCTTCTCTCAAGAACTTCTATGGCAGAGCCAAATACAGTGAACCCCCGTGTTACAACGTCCCTGATTTACGTTATTTTCATGTTGTGACCTGGAATACTGAGTTTTTTCATCCCCTCCACATGACAAATTTGCAACAAAAACAACTGTCATGACCTTAGGGGGTTGGCTGTATTTGTGTTGTTTTGCCTCCATTTGCTGGCGTTTTTAAGTAGTTGCACTTATTTACTATTGCCGTCTAACTGCTCCCATGCAACGCGTGACTACAGTCCTGGTCTGCTATTGGTCGGCGTCTCCTCACGGAGATGGTCTGCTATTGGTCCGCCTCACTCGTTTCAAAATGGCGGAACGGTAAAGCTTTGTTGGATTGTGAGTGCTTACAAAACCGTATTTATAGTGCATTTTACTGCTTAATTCAAACTTGAATGGATTAGCCATGGGTCCCAAGATTGCTAGTGATGTTAAAGAGGGAAATAAGAAGATGATTTATGTGGAAACGATGCTGGGCATAATCAGGAAATACGAAGCTAGCCTAGCCTAGGCTACCCTTACTAGGGAATATGGGCATAACAAGCGCCACTCAAAGGTAAATAAAGCCTTTCTATGTTTTATTTATGATGTTTTCTGATTGTATACATGTATATTATATATACGTAGCACTTACTATACTATGTTGGTACCAATTTTTAATATGTACGTACAATTTTGATGTTTTTACCTGGGGTCCTAAACGCATTAGTTATTTAACGTAGGTTTTGATTGCCCGTCAAACGGGGAATTCGTCTTACGAGCCCAACCGCGGAACGGACGAATCTCGTAACACGGGGGCCCACTGTATAGAAAAAAGCATTTCTCCACCCAAACCTTGATGAGCAACGTCTAAGGCTCAACGGATGTTTGTGGAACTACCGCTTTCCTAACAGACAGGAACATAAGTGCTTCTCAGCCTGCTGTCCTGTGGCTAACAAACCAGAGTGTCTTACTGATAGAAAACACCAGAGAAAAGAAAAGAAAAAGAACAAGCGCGAGGCCGCGGACCGCCGCGTCCTGCCGAGGATTACAGATGGCCCTCAGAACTCAATCAAAACTATGCCGACCGACTGCCAACGAATGGGGAGGGGGTTGCGGCATGACACTGAAAATGGCTTCCAAATGAGTTTTTAAAATATCTATAAATAAAGTGCCTTTGAAAAAGCCCAACAGACAGGTCCATATGCCAGCTGGATGGGGGCCAAGTGAGAAGTTGCCCTCCCCTTCCATTTCTCATCATCTGTAGCTTGGCATCATTTATTTTCCCGTCGCGCTCTCACACCAACAAAACATGCACACGCCGCTATAAACAAGGGGCTCTGATTTGGTCACCTATTAGCAAGTCATGGATTAGGAAATGAAGAAAGCTACTCCCTCCGAATACACAAAAGATGGATATTGCAAAAGGATTTCTTATAGACCGTTGTCATAACAACCGTGTGGATTATCGCCAACAAGCTATTTTCATGAATTACGCCAGTGGTTGTCAAATGGAAGAAACTTCAGGGGTGACTCCAGATTTTAAAGAAAACAAACACACATGCAAAAATCCTTTCAAATGTGACTGTTGATTTGAATAATTGTTTCAGGAAAATATACTTTCGTGAAACAAATTTTCTGTTCAGTAGGTTATTCAATTTTATTTTTGCAAAAGGCCAGATTCATCCCCATATTAGAAGGGTTGGATCCAATTTGTCATGTGACATCTCTCGTTACCTGTCAAGTTTATAATTGATTTTTGTGAACACATCCCTACTATCATCCCAAAAGTTAGATATTTTTCTGAGGATAAATATTTATAATTATTTTTTTGAGAACATGTCTATCACCTTTGTTGATTATTTTTTATGTACAAATCTTTATTAATAATTAATGATTCGAAATAAATGTCTAATCAGTTGCATGAACAGAGGGGCGGAAGCTCCATATTTCCCATCCGCAAGAACCTTTCTTGAGAGTAACAGACACTTTTGAACACATCGGTGTCACTGTGACTCCAGCGGACTTCAAAAGGAAATACGAAATGGAATATCTTCATTTTTGGGTCTGACTTGGAGGAGGATGATGATGATGATGGCGACGATGATGCTGATGGCGGTGGAGAATCCGAGCAGTTTATGAGGCACTTTATGCGCTGTCTTAATGTGCTCCACTTCAATGCAGCTCTCTGGGAAAATAGGCTATTAAAGTTGATCACAAAAGCATGTCTGCCATCAAAATGCTGGCCTTTTTTTTTTTTGGGTGCTATTTGCCTGAGAGGGATGTTCCCATTCTCATTTAAACGACAACAATGAGTCACCCAATACGTATGCAAATAGACAAAAATGGAGATGAAGATGCTCCTGCTTTTTTTTTTTTAAACACGTGTTTTCTTTTGTCTGGCTGCGGGAGGCGAATCTTGCAATCACAAAAGTGGGTGGGATTTAGGACACAAGATCTTGCTCTCCATCCTTTTGACAGCCCAGATGTCCAGATCCGAAACAGCTTCAGCGCAATTAATCCTGAAATTCACAACGACAGCGCTTGATGTTGTACTCTAAAATAAACAAACAAATGCGGACTCCGGTAGGAAAGCGCACCATCGCTCCGAATCCCCGCAGCACCATTTGGCACCGCTAATACCGCTAAGGAGAAGACGATGAGATTCAAAGAGACAGATGCGTCCAACAGGACTCGCGAGCCTCCCAGCTAAATTAGCCAGAATTCAAGAGTTGTTGTTGTTGTTGTTGTTGGGCATGTCGCTACAAAGGCATCGCTGGAACATTTGAAAAGATCAGAGTCTGACATGCTGTTCACCACTGGCTCTTTATTAAACCCAACAGCTGGGGGGAAAAGCTCGGCGCCGGGACACTTCCCGCGCCCCCCCCCTCTCCGACAAAGACAAATGGGAAAAGGTCACGCATTTGGCGCGCGATCACACACGCCTCGCCGAGATGACATGAAAGCGGACAAACGCGCTTATCAATTCTGCGGACGCCCCTTGGCAGACGCGAGGTGTGGCGGCGGTGACAAAACTTGGAAATAATCAATCGTCCTGGAATCGGCTTTGGAAGTCTTCTGAGTCAATTTAAGGCTTGGATTTGACACTTTCTGGAGCCCATACTAATATATATATATATATATATATATATATATATATATATATATATATATATATATATATATATATATATATATTACTCTACTAATATATAAGTGCCCTTCGTTTCAAATACATAGGCAACACCAGCTGTGCAGTACTATTCTTTCCGTACCATCAGGTGTAAATAATCGACAGTGCGCCCCACAATCCAGTCCCAACATCGGTAAAAATGTTTTGTTAAGCCCTCCGCTTGACTGACCTTCGGCCCGTTTCCAACCAAACGGAGGAAGCAAACGTCCGTTTGATGAGATGCTGTGGGCATCCGGAAAAATCCATAGCGGAGCAAGCGCAAGCGTACGAATCCCTCAATCTGCATGACAACGCCGCAGTGCCTAAATCCCAAGGTGACGATCCATCTTACGTGACCCGGGGCTTTGTCATAACATTGTCAGCGCATCATAACAACTCCGACGCGGTTAATAAAAGCCGACACGGTCTCAATGAGTTGCGCGTTCAAATGACCGTTATGAATAAGCGAGCGTTTGCGGCAGGTGCATTCATTACGCAAAACTGATTAAATCGGGCGAGCCCGCGGGCGTCCGTGGGCCTAATGATCTCGCTCTGCCTTTTGTTATTCATGGCGGCGGAGGTCGGGCCACCAAGCTCGCCCCCCTCACCCCGAGTGTATGCTCGTGCCCAATGAGGCCTCATTAATAGCACAAGAGCCCCCAGGAAGTCGCAGATGGGCGGAGCCATTACCCAGTATTATGATGTCTACTTGTGTGTGACAAGATGATATATGTTGCCTTTGCAGTTTAATTGCCCGGTTCCCCGGCTCTACTCCGCCCTATTACCGCCCCGCCCCCTCCCCTACCCCCCTCGGAGATGCTCAATGTACATATTTGCGTAACGCGGCGAAACAGATGAATCTAATGGCCGGGAACAAAGGTGATAGAACACATATTCTTATAACGCGTCTACTCTTATGCCAAAAAACTATTTTACAAATTAACAAAAAATTGAGTAATTATGCATTTCCAGGAGAGCGGCTTTCCAACCGTTGCTTTTTCGTACACAGTCATGTTTGATTCCAAATGTAAGATACCATCCCATTTCTATCTGCTATATAAGAAAAGGTACACACATTTTGGATGTGGCGGAGTTAGCAAGTATTTCCATGGATGTGACACATGTAATCAATAGCACACAGAGTGCTACCACATGCACTTTCCTGCACCTTCAAACTTCCTGAACACCCCCCCCCCCCCCTCCTCCCTCATGCCCATCAGATAGATTCCGGATCACCCTTGCTTGCTGACCAGGCACTAAATTATTCAGTTGAAAATAAGTCCACATTAAAAATGCAATGACCCGCCCGAGTAGCTCACCGTCGAGCAAAACTGCAGCGCTTAACATGTGCGAGGGGGAGGGGGATCGATTCACGGACCCCCCCCGATTTTTAAAGTGTGCATCTCTAATGTTGATTAAGTGGGTGTATGGCATAGATGAAAGTTTTAGGAATACAGATACCAACGGTAGGAAAAGTCGAAAAAGTTTATGCGGCGCTAATGCATGCATCAGCAAGTATCATTTATGAAGGCGAGGTGCCGGTCTACTTTCATTTTGCTGACTAAACTTTTCCGCCTCTTGGTGTGTGTAACTGGGATTGGGGGGGGGGGGTAACCTATTATAATCCAGATTTAATAGCGTTGACCCTTGAACGCAACCTGGAGAAGGCTCCTCGGGGGATTCAGGTCAAAGTTTGTATAATATTAATATTACGTAGGCGAGTTTTTCCTCGGCTCCATTGCCAAGTGCTTGCTCGTGTATACTTCCATAAGATATATGAGGTGAAGACATAGGACCACTTGGGGTGGGGGTGGGGGGGGGGGGGGGGGGTATGATACGTTGCTAAATTAGCCAAAAGCAGGTCTGGCGTGAGTAATCTGGACTTTATGGTAAATTCCCTCTGTGCCAGGTCCAGTTTACTCGAATAGGACCCATCACCTTGTCACGACTGCAGACACCGGCGGGAAGGACAAATCACATGACTGTTTATTGGAGGAAAAAGTGCTCTGACGTCTAAATCCGAGCAGGCGCTGCATTGCAAGATCAATAAAAGGACCACATGGGTGTCAATGAGAGAAAATGCTGATGCGGGGTGCAAAGTCAAGATAACACGTTTGAAGGAGGGCTAACTAGGACTCCTTGAATGCGGCTTTTCAGTATAAATTTGATTATAAATGTGCCAATAAATGTATGAGATTGTTCATGCTAGTTTTGCCCAGATAATAGCTTTACATATCTTGTTATTTTCTCAGTCAGCTTGACCATACGGGAAGGATTTTTGGTCGTTTTTGCTCAGATATGCACATGTTGGGATTGCTTTTATGATGCATAGGATGCGTCATGACCTGAAATGACAGCTTTGTACATCTCGCTATTTTCTCGGCCAGCTCGATGACGTGGACGATGTTTGATGAGCTGGAATGCGTTTTCAAGAGCTTGACCTCCATAAGAATCTGAAGCCCAAACTTTTGGCAGGTACAGCCCATCCCCTAACGCCCATCTGGATTTTTGATGGGCAGGTGCATTTAGTAGCTGGACGGCAGCCAATTACTGTACAGTATATGGGCCTCTGTTCGGCGTTGCCATGGCGCCTGGCAGGTGTTGGAACAACTATCCGTGAACGACACATGCAGACAGGGGCCCAATTATCTGGGTCAAAACAATCAGCATGTGCGAAGAGACGTGACGGGACACCTGCGACACGACTTTTGATATCGAATCTCCTGCTTCCGTTCTGCGCGCTTGCTCCTTGGGTTTCCAAAAGATGTCCTTCCTGATACAGTTTGCGAAGACGTCTTCTTTCATAAGTTTTCTTTACAAGGGAAAACGTGGTTAAAGGCGGCTGGAAAAGTAAATTCTGCCAAGTAGGACCCTCCAGTGGACAGCCATGGAATTGCGGTGCAGTCCGCTGACACAGTATCACCAGTGCTTGCAGAGTTGACTCGACAAATCTCCTGTAAAAATAACTAGATGGCCTTTTTTTTGTTTTTTTCGTTCATTTTTTTTTAATACGTTCTTGGCATGCATTGAGATGAACTCTTTTAGTGTCAAGCGTCATCCGAAAAGGAAACCTTCTAGAGGGCCGGTATATCAAGCATTTTCACATCAGACATTGTGTGCTATGTTTATGTAAATATGGGCGCTATCATATGAAAGATTGACTTCCATTCCTTACTTTGAATCTGTGTTGAAACACTGCCATCCTGTCTTGCTAATAATAACAAAACAAAACAAGAATGGCAGTATATATATTTTTTAACTGTGCACGTTTCTTAATGTATCTCATATTCAATATTTTGTTCGAAAATCAAAGAGATTGTGTATATCAAAAAATTTAGCTGTAATTTTAATACCGTAATATTTTTGCTTGGTTTTATTACCGTCATAATCTAATATCAGCACAGCCTCCAAGCCTTCATTTTCAATTGTTCCATTGGCGCTTTTAGTCCAATTATATCACAACCAGCATCCCTCCATGACACCACGGGGGGTAAAATTATAATGAAATGAAAATATATAATTTACAGACTTCACTTAAACAAATTATAATAAACGTCAATACATTTCGTTTCGCCCAACATAGGCTTTGAAAATGACGCTAAGGGGCAGAAAAATACATCGATGAAAGAAGGAGCGTGTGTTAAAAAAAAAAAACAGAAACAGGATCATTTCCTGTTTTCGGACCCTGGAAGGAAAAACAAAACAAAAACAACAGCTGAAAGTCACTGGATGGTGCAATATTGAAGATGTCTGCTCATTTTGTAAAAATGACACAAATAACACAATTCTTCCAGAAAGATTGCATTTCAGACTCGTTCACTTTCAATGCATGCAAAAAAAAACCAATGAGGGCTTTGTTTTCTTAATAAAGTTTATTCTATATTACAAATAGTATTTTGTTCTGGACTGCAAAATAGGAATGCATTATATTTACATACACAGGTAGGTATACAATTAATTATAACAAAGTTAGAGAAGCTCACCTTCTATCCTCCCAGGCTGTTTTGATCTCATGATAAGATACTCTTAATCTTTCAAATATGGTCTAGTAAAAGTTTTTTTTTTGGTGTGCGTAACACCCGCTATAATACTGAGCTAGGAGGATGCCTGTACTGTATTTCCTACAAAAGGTTTCAAGGTGGAAACTTTATCTGTGCTCTGTCACTGGGCGCTGTGTATGTATGTACACATGGCTGGTAGGGCTTCTACACACAGTGTTTATTTCGCTTCGCTACATGAAGGACACGGCTAATTCAGAAGTCCATACGTTGACTCCAACCCTCACCAGCTCCGAGTCTTTGATATGTTTGACAACCAGCTTGAGCTAACCGCAGCAGCAGCTCCATTTACATCCAAATCGGTCAACATGCAAGGGAGGGGGCAGTGCACAGGGGTGTCTTGAGATACGAGAGCATGGGGGGGAAAAAAAGAAGCTCTGAACCGATTCATGAGGTGTTAAAAAAACAAGAGCCTTAGGCTTTGAGTGCGCTAACCCGATGCTAACGCTCACGCAAAGGCGAACGCCACGGTTATCATTTTAAATGCAGGCAGAGGTCTTTATCCTCCGCATAGAATGGATTGGGGACCTTTGGAGTAAAGCAGTATATACTCAATATTCTTTTTAACCCCGGAGAACCCACGGGGTCAGTTTCTAATAATTTGTTAGAAGAAAAGGGTTCTTGGGTTCTCCCTAAACAGGATGATTTATATTTGTATCTAACTTAGCATGCTGGTTTGTGTTTTAACTCTTTAAGTGCCATGGACAAGAATTGTCATGTAAAATACTTGTGTGCAATCCACCAATGTTGTAATGTCGTTCTAAACATACGCAAAGTGTTATTCTGCCATCAAAAATGCATTTTCACTGTTTTTCTTCAGGGAGGGACCGTTGAGATGGTTCAGACGCCACTCGAAAAATATTTGCCCCAAAGTGTACACGCGCGAAGATTTTTCTCCCTTTGTCCAAAATAGCTTGGTGTCACTCAAATGACCTAGTTTCAAACAGTGATTAACCAAAGAACGCTCGGCACTGAAAGAGTTAAAAAGCGCATTGGATATTTATGTTTTTTTGGGGGGGGGGGGGGGGGGGGGCGGAACGAATTTTCGCATTGGAGAAGGATGATGAAATTCAAGTCATATCTCAAGGCACCGCTGTGGACGAATTTTCAGATTCTGCAGCGTCAACTGGATAAAGGTTCCACCTTAAACTTAATAAGCGCTTTCTCCTCTCTCCAGTCTTTCAAAGCAAAACAAAGTTAAACAAACACATCCACATCATCATCATCGCAAGGCTTAGAGTTCTTTTTTTTTTCTTCTCTCCTTAAATAAGTTTTTTTTCTTAAATGGTTTTACATGCGCTTAAAAAGCCAATAAAGGTGGAGCAGCGAGGGCGGCCTTCGCACATTCACATCACCACATGGGGCACGTTGTCAAGGCAAAAAAAGGGCGGACCTTCACAGGGTACAAGAGGTGGCCTCGCTCATCACACGTTTCACTTCATTGTCGCTCTCCGTGGTACTGGTTTTTTTTTGTTTTGTTTTCCCTCTTCCGAGAGGCGCCAAGACGACACCGGCGCCTCGGCGGCTACACTCGGGCCGGCGTCCACCTTGAAGGCTTGTGCAAAACAGGAAAGAAAGATGTGGAAAAGCCAGGAGCCACGGAGCATCTCCACAAACTGAGGTCAGAAAAGTAGCACACAGGTTCCAGTCACAAGGTTTTTTTTTTTTTTTTTTCTTTTCGAGTCCATTTAGTGGTTGTCCTTTTTCTTTTGAGTTGTATTTTGTGTTCCTCTGTGGCACTTGACAAATCTTTTTTTGTGTTGAAGATGTCAAGCTCCTTTGGTTTTTAGGCTGACCAACTTGCCCGCACATCCCGGGACCTTGTTTGGTACGTACGTCTAGATGTGTGCGTGTGTGTGTGTGGTGTGTGTGTGTGTGGGTGTGCTATCAAAACACACACATGATCATCTTTGTGTGCTTCTTACGGAGGAGCCGGAGGTTTTGAACCGGATGGAAGCGTGGAAGCTAATGCTAGTCAAGGTGTGCTAACGTTGGGGTTTAGGGGGCGCGGGGTGGGTGGGGGGGGCTTCCAGTGCCCTCCTGAGCCCTTAACCTCAGTCTTAAATGCAAATCCAGCTACAAGGGAGAGAAAAACAAACCAAACATTTGCATTGATCCCAGTCCAAGATCTCAAGAAGTGCTGTCCGTTTGTCCCACTCCTCCCGGTTGGAAAGAATTATACCTGTCAGTAAATTCTTAAAGGCAACGTAAAAATCGTTTTTTTTTTTGTCTTTTTTTTTTTTTCCAGTGTCTGTATGCAGCAGTGGATGAGGGATGAGAACAATTCTATCGAGGAAGCAGTAATGAAAACCGGAACAAAAGAGGAGCAGGTTTTGGCTCAGGCACGGCACGGTGATGGGATGGCGGGCCAAAGGTGGGGAGGAAAGGGGAGGGGCGGGACAGCAGAGGGGTGTGTCTTCTCTTCTTCCCAGTGCACCCTGGGAAGTGCGGTTCTCAGCTCTCCAGCGTCATGAAGGCCACCACCTGCTCCAGCTTGAAGGCCAGCCTCTGCTTCCTGGCCGCGTCGTCCTGCTCCAGTGCGCACACAATCTGACACGCAACGCAAAGTGAGTCAGGTTTCCGTCAATCCTCCAAAAATGCAATCAGAAGTTTGGAAAGGCCTTCAAATGCTCCGGATCACATTAAGAGGTGATGACATTCAAGGTATTAACGCTTGAAGGTACACAGCTGTGAATTGAAAGACCCCTTAGGTCATGAAACGTCATCCGCATCATAAGTAAAAAAAAAAAAAAAATCCCATGATGTGCAAAGCTGTGCTATAAACTGAAAGACACTCCACATCATAAAGCATCAATAGCTTCACAAATCTAAGTAAAAAAAATCCTAAAATGTGCAAAGCTGTTACCTGTGCAACCCCTAGAAGCTGACATTATATTATTGCAATTATTATTGCAATTATTGCAATTTAGTGTAAAGAAAATTCAAAAAGCATTCTCACAAAAATGCATACACACTGAAAATCTACCTTCAACTTTCAAATGGGTCAGTTTGCCAGTTTGAAAATATGCTCTTATTTCAAGACTTTGCACAACTGCAAACTGATGTGAGCATTAGGCTAACGTACACCGGTGGAAACGATATGGTTTGTGTTTTCACAAGAGGACCCCCGCCATACGAAATGAATGCGTTCCGGGGTCGGGATCATAAGGTGAAATCGTAGAAACAGTAGAAACTTATGCTAAGTAGGAAATGCGTGAAAAAACATCAAAATTGTACATACATATAAAAATAGCTAACACAATAGTGTAGCAAGTGCTACTTATATATAATTTACATGTACATAATTAAACACCACCAGAAATAAAACAATATATAAATGAAAAATGACATTTTATTTACCTTGGGTGTGACGAGACTTAAGATAGTTATGGCCATATTTCCTAGCGAGGATAGGCTAGGCTAGCCTCCTTCGTATTTCTTATCTCCAGCTTTGTTTCCATACTAATCATCTTAACTTCTACCTTTAACATCACTAGCAATCTTGGGACCCATGGCTAACCCTTTCAAGTGTGACTTAATCAGTAAAATCCACTATAAATACGTTATTTTAAGCACGCACGCCATTTTGAGTCTTAAGTATCTTAGTGACGCCAGATTGCGCAGATTGATGACGCCACGAAACAAGCCCTGCGTGCAGGCAGTTTGACGCGACCGGAAAATAAGAACGATAACCTAAAAATGCCTGAAGAGAGGCAAAATGGCAGTTGCCCTAAAGCGGGGAAAACGCCGTAAAGCGTTGAAAAAACTTAAGCCAGGGACGCTGTAACCTGGGGGTCCACTGTATATACTAATCGGCGCGGGTTTACCTCCTCAGTGTACTTGGCCACGTAGGAGTAGATCTCACTCAGGGAGCTCATGCTGTTGAACTCGCTCATGTGCATGCGGGATTGCTCGGCCAAGTAGGCGTTCATGTCCTGGTCGCTGATGGCCGGCATCTTGCCGATGTCCGAGTAGTACCTGCGCACACGACATAAGATGACCTCTACTGTAATCCCGAAATAGGACGCTTTATGTTGAATATTTTTCGCTGGTTCTAAAGTTAAATAAATCAGACGCTGATGGCATGTTTTAAGTCTTTTTTTGTTTTTTTTTGTTTTTACCCAAAATTGCTTTGCACTTGAGGTATTGAGCTGAAAACATTGTTCACAGAGGGTACATCACTGAAAAAAGGTTGGGAACCATCAATGTATAAAACCAAGCAAAAAAAAAACATAAAATGCCCACCTGTGGCCTTCAAGAAGGCGTGTCCAAACTTTTGACTGCTACGTTAAAACGACGTCACCTGATGCAAAGTGAATTAAAGTCCCAAAAAGGGCCTACTTCACCATTTGTGTTGTAGCAACGCTGCCTTGCCCATTTGTTTTACAGCAGACCATTTTACGATAACTTTGAATTCAAACTAAGGCCATAAAACGTGTAATTGGCAAAAGTGCTGACCCCTACGCCGGCGCACTTGTAAACAAATGACTTTAATGGCTGCCGCCTGGGCGTGTTTTCTGGCGGACGCCGTCAAATTCATGCAAAGTGCTGCCACCTTACTTGGCATCCCAAAATTAATGTGCCTTTAAAACTATGCAGCCCATTAGGACCCCACTTCCCGACTACTTCCTCTCCGACTTGTAACCCATTCGACCGCATCCTCACAGCAGTAAATCCCTTTTCCGGCATACGCGCATAACTAATGAGGCCGCGCGCATACGCCGCCGCACGATTTTCCCGCCGCTGTCAAACAGGCAAAATTTGGACTGCATGTGGAGTCTCCAGTGTTTCATGCTGCGAGGTTCTCGCATCTATTCCCACTCATCCTTCCAAATGTGTTTCACGTTTCGCTAACAATCGGGGCAAAAATAACCGCAATTATTGGCTTCAAAAGGGACCGCGCTATAATTTTCTTTGGTTTGTCATTTGACACAAAAAGTAACCAAGCCCAAATGAGTACAAGAGGGTATCTTTGGAAATGTAACACCTGAGCTAAACGAGGGAAAATTGTAACTAAAAAGTTGTGTTTTTTTCCCCCGGATTTGTTTAGTTTTTTTTATAAAGTGCGTAAGCGAGAGGGAAGGTCACCTCTCCACCCAGCTTTTGTAGCTGGGGATGTCCTTGGCGTAAAGCAGCTTGTTGGACGGCGAGTCCTTCCCGAGGCGGTGCTCCGAGGTGGAGCAGGAGTCCATGAAGGTCTGGGCCACCACAGACAGGCAAGCGTCGGTGATGCTGCTCTTGTGGATGTCGAACACAAACTGAGGGTTCTTGATCACGTTCACCCAGAAACGCAGAGGTAGGCTGGCGGGCCACAAAAAAAAAAAAAAAAAAAAATCAAATTACAAATACGACTGAAATTGAAGGAGGTCTCATTTACTTTAGAGCAGGAAATCAATTGTCTACATGGGGGATTGCGATTGACATTTAATATGCAATTACTTTTTCACAGACATTTCTCTCTGTATGTTTAAACACTCATCTGCGCTATAATCCAATTTCTTCTACCCATCTACTGTAAACATTGAAACATTTTGCCCTATTTATAAGCTTGCACAAAAATCAATTCAAGGACATTTGGCATTATGATCAAATTGCTATGTTTCGACGCCCGTCCTTTCAAATGTGACAGCCAAAAAGAGGTTCAAAAATATCAATGATGGTTGACTAAGTTAGTGTTATGATGTCACGCACTGTATTAACTTTTTAAAGAGCTTGTTTATCAATAAAAAGTCTTGACTACATAAATTGCTGACACAAGGCATAATATAATCATAATATAACAGGAGGTGTGATTGGTAGTCTATGCGTAGGCGCTTGTAAAAAGTTAACCTAGGGCGGTGAACACACTTTTTACACACACACATACGGAGAAAAAAGAAGGAAGTTTGATCATCATTTTTGGAATTTGGTACCCGCGAATGAGTTGCCACCATTGGCATGGTCAAGACAAGAATTACAACACCATAATGTTGCGTCCTATCTTCTGCCGGTCTTCAAGAATAAAGACATCCAAAGAATGCTATTTGCTCACCCGGATGCACAGGCTAACCAACTACGCTACTTGGATGGCAACGTCTTCGCAAAGGCCTGGCCAAAATGGCCCACGTGTAGGTTGATGGAGGAAATGTAATCATGGAGTACCACAAAGCGCCGCTCCATCCACGCCCACAAAGCGATTAAGACGGACAATCCAGCGCAAGAGGATTTGGAGCGCAGGAAGTAAAAGTCTGCATTATGACTTGAACATTAATCGAAGCAAAGAATCTAGAGGGATTAGGTACGGGGGAAGGGGGGGGTATTAGACTGCCGCTAAGCCGCCCCAGCTGCCCCCTTCTTCCACTTCTTTCATATGATTCAAAAGAAGCGGCCGGGCATCATCAGTTGCGTGGACAATGGCGCAATTGTCCGCAGTGACTTCATGCCGGGTAGCGTTCTGATGGCACTCATCTGTATGCTTTATCCAAATATCAACGGCCGCCATCTGTCCAGTCGGTCCACTTGAATAATTATGCAACGTGTAATGACAGCCGTATATGTGTTTGCTGATTTTTGGAGCCTGTTTAAAAAAGATGTCATATTTATCTTAAAGTAGGACTGCAACATGTGTAAACGGACGTTTTTTGTAGACTACGGTGTCAATCTACAGCATATGTCTGGTAGTATGCGCAGTAGAATAAATACTAACGCATTGTATTGATTTAAGTAAGCGCCTAATCTGGAGTTTGGCTAGTTTCGCTTCACCTGAACAGTTGGCGTAGTCTTTCGGTCCTCTCTTTTTCTCGCTTTGTAAGTCACATTTAGTTAGCAATCGCTAACCTCCCTATTATTTGGAAGACATGTTCAACACTAGATGAGCATTAGTCAAAACAGTTGAGCTGGAGGAGCTAGCAAGATGCTCGCTGATGTTTGCTTAGCGACTAGCATATTTCTTATAGTTCATAGATTCTTTTGTGTTAGTCAAAAACAAAAAACAAACAGTAGCACAAGTGGCGGCTAGCACAACCCGCTACCGTTGACTGAAAGCTGACTGAAATCGCAATAATGCTTTTGCAATCGTGGTTTCCTCCCCCTTCACCCCCATTGTCCCTTGACACACATTCGCGTGAGTGTAGCATGCCGGGATCTTCGGCAAAGGGTCACGAGATTAATAAGATATTAGCGTGCGTTTAACTCCCACAGAGTCTACTTGCCTTTGTTCATGATTACAGCGCCCCTCCTTCACAGCTCACTTAACCCTTTGCCGCCCTGGAGTTCATCAGTGAATATTACAGTGGACCCCCGTGTCACAGCATCCCTAGCTTATGTTTTTTTCATGTTGCGATGTGGAAGACTGAGTTTTTTTTTCGCATTAGCTATTTAACATAGGTTTGGATTGCCAGCCATACGGGGAATTCGCCTTCCGAGCCCAATCGCGGAACGGGTTAATCTCGAAACACGGGGGCCCACTGATGGCGGTTTGTGACACGCTGACCAGGACAAAAGGACTTACCAGTTGCTCTTCCACGTGTGCCGCACGTGCGGGTCGTGGATGTTGTGTTTGTCGGCTTGCTCGTCCAGGAAGTCAAACATGTACTTGATGGCGAGCGGCAGGGCGCTTCCTCGGTGCGCCGTGCTGAAGATGGTCTCGAAAAGGTCGTCCACAAACTTCTGCAGCGTGCCCTGTGCGGGAAGACGGAGAGATTGGCCTCAGACGCGCGGCGGCCTCGTTTGATTTCACGTCGGCGACTTGACAGAAAAGGGAAGTAGAGGCGCAAGCAATCCTCCTGCCGAATGAGGAGGAACGAGCTGGCGGTAGGCAACGAAAGGACAGAGCTTTCCTATTAGGAAGGAGATGCGGGCAAATAAAAATCCAATTTGGGCTGGAGTGTCTGAGCCAATCAGAAGAAGAAGACAATCCCGTTAGCCAGACACTCATAAGTGTAATTCTAATACAGCCCTCGTTCCTGACAGCTTTCCTTTTTTTTCCCCCTCCCTCCATGTAGATAGAATCATATCTCTGGTTCAAGCCCACGGGCCATTTTCTGCCAGACTATTATCAGACAAGGAGCTGTGACGTATAGCGTTCTGGGAGTGCCGAGGCAATGACATTTCACGTCCTTCGTCGGGCGGCTGCTCTTCTTCCCCGGGTAGTGGCAAAACATCCGCTCGCCGAGACCACATAAACACCGTAACGCCATCGCCGCCTCTCGGGTTTTTCGTCGCACGCTTTCACCTTTCGTGGCTCGGCGGTTTTCGTTTTTTAAACAGCACGAGCCGCCGTAGTATTGTTGCCAAAAAAATCTCCGTAATGCTTGGGCGCAGAAGGAACTCGTCAGCTGCGAAGATATGATTTATTGCCGCCTTGAAGTAACTCTTGGCACTTTCTAAACACGAAGACTCAACTGCATTGTTCGCGGTGCTTTGGCCCGCTCGACGTGACTCACATCACGGTGCGGGAACAACCTCAAACGGCTTCTTATCTGGAGCCCTTCTGATAAGACACCTTGTCAAGGCCCGTTTCCAGAGAGGAGAAAAACAAACAAAAGTGCTAAACTATGAACTTCCTCTCTCTCATCTGGTCGGCTCAAGGGAGGAGAGTAGAACGCATTTGAATAATCCTCTCGAAATAGACGATTGCCGCAAATGAATATGCAAACGGGGGAGAGGATTTTCCCCGAGTCATGGATGGAGGTAGTCTCACCTTGGTAGCCAGGAGTCTGGTCAGGTAGATCTCGGAGACCATCTTGCTGCCGCGGTCGCCTTCCTTCTGGTCGCCGTGCTCGTGGTTCTTCACCAGGTGCCACACCTTGACACCGCTCTCCAGGTCGGGCGTGATCATGGGCGTCCGGGAGCGCAGGCTGTCAGGGCTTCCCGTGTACTTGATCATGTTCTCTGCGCCGGCCGCCACCAACGAATGGGAAAGTCACGACACGCTCCAAAAATACTTGAGTCAAAAGAACAACTTCATTGAACCTGAAGGTTTGCGCAGGAGTGCGCCAAAAGTTGGCATTACTTTTTTCACCCAAAGATTGGGTAGAATAAATAACGCACAATGCAGCCCATTTGTTGTGGATTATACAACATTTTATATAAAAAAAAAAAAATGACGTTTTTATCATTTTCTGTCTTTTTAACAACATTTTTAGGGAGCTGTTTTTTTTTTCACTTATCCCAACCTTTTGAATTCATCATTATCCAACCCACATTAAACCAAAAATTTCTCGTTCAGTCATGTGACCTTTTAACCCAATTACGGTTGTAGTTGGCCCTAAATTGTCCCTCGACCAAGCTCAGTGTTACACCTACAGCTCGGAATGAAAAGTCTTTTGCCCGGTCTGTCCCCAGGCATCTGGATTACGGCCCGTTTGGCTCAGTGGCGATTTCGCGCGGACCGCACGGCCACGATCGAGGACGCGCTGGCGACGAGAAGAACGCACTCACCGTATTTGCTGGCAGACGTTCGAGACACAGTGGAGTTGTTCACAGAATTGTACGCCGTCACTTGCTTGGGAACCAAGGCCATTACGGCGTTGTCGGGCACCTACGGTACACGCGAGCAACGGCGGTAAAATGGGAACTTGACGCAACTAGAACACAACTAATGAATAAAGCGAGTGAATTATTGTCGTTACACCCCCACCCGGCGCCCACGCAGATGATTGACAGTGTGGTATGGGCCTGTGTGACGTCTCTGTTTAATAATAACAGGATCCTCGCGGGGATGAGCCGTGTGTATGTAGGTGTGAAGAATCACACACAGTGTGTGTGCGCGTGTGAATGCATTTGTCAGTTTCCAGCTCATCCAAACTGGTTTCAATTAACACAAGCGGGATCGCGCGCACACACAAGCACACAGTGTTGAGAGTGTTGTGAATAATGGGAGTAGCCGTGCCGCAGGGTTAATTGAAGTGATCTTTATCATTGTTTGCTTGCATGGGACAGGGAATAAGCACCCGGGGCCTTTTTGTATATGCGCCATTATTAAGATCATATCATTCTTTCACTCAGTCTGCAATGGCGATATCACGCAAAGGGTGGGAGGGCTTTCACGGGGCAGGCACATTTATTTATTTTTTTTGATGTCCACATCTCCCTTCAGAAATGCTCCTAATTGCTCCTAATATATATATATATATATATATATATATATATATATATATATATATATATATATGGGAAAGTTACCTGATAGTGGGCCAGCACATTGAGTCTCTTCCAGTCGCCTTCGATCTTGGTGGTGACATCCTCGTCCTGCAGGATCATGCGCTGGCCTCGGCCTTGACGCCACTCTGAAAAACCAAATGCGGCCGGATGATAATAAGGGACAACAGAAAATAGCAAAGCCGCGCTAGTAATGCTGGCACTTGAAGGAACTCTCATTCCCAATGGGAGGGCCCATCTGAGAAGATGGAGGCCCGTTATTAAAAAAATATCCGAAAAGGAATGAGTCCTGATTCTTGGTTGGCGTAGAGTGAAGATAAGCGAAAGTGATATGAATTGGCCCATCCAAGCGCCCTTGAAAGTGTAACTACGCATTTATCCTTCAAACCGGTAAAATGAGCCGGTAGTCATACCCAGGTCCATGTCGGAGGCTTTGAGGCGATGCGAGTGCGGCACATTCTTGTAGATGGCGTCCAGGATCTTCTCCTTCACCTGGCTGACGGTGTCACAGTTGAGCACCTTCACCTGGATCTCCGGGCTCTTCTCATTCTCCGGGTGGATGCAGTTGACCACCTGAGGCCCACCCCGGCGACACACAGGAGGTGAGCTCCCAGTAACCAAAATACAGAAGATGACATCAAGTTGCTCCTTTTCACCAGCGTCTTGTAGTCGATCTGCTGCCTGATGAGCTTGTCCTCGCTTAGAGAGTACCGTGCCTCTCCTGTGATGGAGTCAATGGGGCCCTTCTCCATCTGTTGCTTGATGGCGCAGAAGAGCGAGAAGAGCGGCTCGCCCGCGCACTCCTGCGCAAAGAGATGGAAAATATATGAGCCGAGGGGCTTCAAAAAGCGGGCTCCAGATCCATCTTGAAACCATGACCGATCTTGAGAAGTACAACTCTAGATACATGGTCTTAGTTTTTCATTGACTGATCTACATTCTTTCCGTGACTGCGACTTGACTCAACGCAAATATGCATTGTAGGACTAACCCTAAACTTAACCCCAACCTAAACCTGGCGTCAAAGAAACAACTCAGAAGATACGTCATTCCAATGAAGCCCTTTGTTACCTTGAGAAACTTGTAAAGTAGAAAGGTGAACCAGTTGGTCAGCATTTTCTCCGCCACCGACTCGGTCCTGTGGAGAGACGCAAGACATAATAAACACGGCAAATCCCCTCATCAATATTCACTATCAACATGATTATGATGCCTCTCGGTTACACAAGCACAATTGCCGTGACACAAAAGAGGGAAAAAAACCCCCCCCCCGCCAAATCCTCACGTCGGGGGATTTGAATGCTATGCAAAGCAATGAAAAGGCTTGATTTGATCCCTGTAGGAACACTGGCCTCATTATCAAAGCCCCCCTCCACTGGACTGACACTCTATCCGGGCACAATAGAAAGTCAATGAATACGCGCTTCCTTCAACGGCTGGCATCCGTTCTCCGACAGCGTGTCCGGTTCGGTCCGCGTGAATGAGTGACTGATGCGTGCATGAAAACATGGCAAAGAGGATCGGATATCTTTTTTTTTTTGTGTGTGTGGGCAGCGGCAGGGGACGGCGGGTACATTTAAAGAAATCAATATTTCAGGATTAGGGTTTGGGTGGCCACCTGCAGACCCTCCGCCGCCACTTGAAGGGCCAGTGCCAGTGGGCCGGCATGGCGCAACACCTGGGGTGGATTAGCTTCCCGCCTCCCGCCGCCGTGCGCCCCCCCACCCACCGCTCTCGTCCTGCGACAAGGTCAGCCAGGCCACCTTTGATCCTTTCTTTCATGTGTCCTGTAATCACACACGGCTCCAAATCCTCTCCATTTTCTCACGTGGTTTGTCTATCAAAGGCCTGAAAGGAACTTGGTGAAAGCGGGCGGGGGGGCGGACGCAAAGAAAATAACAATTTAAAAGGAGCTCACTGAATATGTTCAAAAAATAGGGACAATGTATAAACTTGGCACGTCTCAATCACATCATTTTAGCTGATTGGAACCAGGGGGGAAAGAGACGACTTATGGGAAACTTTCATTAAATTTAATTTTGTTTTTTTGAGGAATACAGAAAAACAGGATAATCTAAAGTACACATAGATTGCCAGAAGAAAAAAATGTTTTAAACTATGAGCAACACAGCAGATGTTTGGTTTAAACCGCCGCTTCCTGAGCCATATAAAAAGTGTAAAAAAAAAAAAAAAAGCACTTTTTCATTTAATATATTGCCGAAGTATCCAATGGGGACTGAGCAATGGCAGATCCTCAAAATCTAGTGCCTTGGGAGTGAAAAAAAAAAAAACGTGATCAGAACTAATACTTTAATATAAATTCAGAAGCATCCTTAAAGATAGTGTGTAGGATTTAGACTATTTTTCATTACAGACAGCAGGAGGTGCTGCAGGTGCTGCATTTACCAATGTTCGTAGCTATAACAAACATGGCCGCCTCCGGAGAAGTGCCACCCCCCTTGTAATAAAACTTAATGATAACGAGACCTAGAATAAATTAAATGATTGTAAATTTCAAATCTTGCAAGTGAATGTGTGCTTAATGACCAACGGTGCGTTTTAAATATTTAAAACGCACCGTTGGTCATTAAGAACAGATTCATTTGCAAGTTTTTGTAAATTTACAATCATTTATAATGAAAAACGGTCTAAATCTCGCACACTGTCCCTTTAAGGTCTTAAAAAAACGGAAAATAAGTATTACGTTACAAAATTATATCAAACAATTGTGAACCTGAGAAATTGCACTGAATCTTTAATCCTTCATTCATTCATCCTTCATTTTCTATTAACTCTTTCAGCGCCAAGCGCTATATGAATAATTCAGTGCACGATTACTGGTAAGTATCATTTTTTTTGAATGAAGAGAACAAGTCTAGATACGTTTTCTACTCCTCTCGAACATACGAATTGTACTAAACAATTTGTTTTGTTTATATTGGTGGAATTTGTGTACGCTCAATAAATAAATCAAACATTCGGGGAGGGCAGCAAAACGAGACTCCCATTAACACACAGCAATTATTAGTCCAAACTAAAGTGCGCGCATGCAGTGCGTCCGCACGGCGGGATGAAGGGTAGGAGGAGGACGGCGAGGAAATTGCGGCAGGGACTGCGACAGATGGTTGCGGAAGGCTCTCGTTAGTTAGCTTGCCTGGTGCTTGTACTTGAGCGCAGGTTGAGATGGGACAGATGGAATGATGTGCGTGCATGTGTGTGTAGCGGGCGCACGTGCGCGCACGTGCGCGCACGCTTCTTGGCCGCAGAAGCAGCGGGGAGCCGTGCTCAGATGCTGCGCCAGAGATAGGCTGTTCGCACGCTTTAAGCATTGATTTAGCAATCAAGCGAGCGGGGACGGGGAGGGAGAGGAGGGCGGCGGCGGCGAGGGAAACAATCGGCGAGAAGGCGGCCAAGGAATAAAGTTCTCGGCGTCCCACCTGCGCAGTAAGAGCTTGGGGTGGTTCTTGCTTTCCAGGTTGCGGTCGATGAGGTCGGACAGCAGGTGCTTGAGCACGTCGGTGGCGTACTCCAGCTTGCTCTGCAGCACCGTCATGATGAGCGAGGCCACGTTGCCGCGGTCGCGCATGGAGAAGCCGCGCTGAGCCTCCAGCGTGCGGATGAAGCACAGCAGGTAGACCTTGTTGTTGATCAGCTGGCCGAACAGCTTCAGGCCTTTCTCCACCTGCTCCTGACGGTATCCCGGGACCTGTGAGGTTGAAAAAAAAAAAAAAACGCTCAAAAAGATCCAATTGTCGTGCACATATGTTTTGTTCAACCCAGGTAAACTTGAAAAATGTATTTAGATAATATATTCAAGTGTTTTTTCCAGGCTCAAAACCATATTACCTCAGATTGGCATTTTTGGTCTCCCAAGAGGGTATTCCCAAGATTCAACAAATTAGAAGTTACAGCCTTGACTTTAATTATTGCT
Source organism: Hippichthys cyanospilos (assembly GCF_059441005.1). Taxonomy (NCBI): domain Eukaryota; kingdom Metazoa; phylum Chordata; class Actinopteri; order Syngnathiformes; family Syngnathidae; genus Hippichthys; species Hippichthys cyanospilos. The sequence continues at coordinate 2,059,679 of NC_142390.1, read as the reverse complement.
AAGATGTCACCTCCTTCATGTCCATGATGTCAAATTTTTTGGAAAGTGGGATAAGACATGTCCACAAATTTATATGGATTTGTTTACAGAAGAACCCCCCCGTTAATTTTAAATGATTTATTTAAGTACCGTATTTCCGCCACTATAAGGCGCAGCGAATTATAAGGCGCACCCTCAATTAATGTCATATTTTAAAACTTTTTCCATATATAAGGCGCAGCGGATTATAAGGCGCATCCTCAATTAATGATATTTTTAAACTTTTTCAGTCACAATATAGTAATACTCAAAGTAATAACAATAATAACTCAAATAATAACTCTAAACTCTCAATAGCATAATAATTCAACGTCAATATGACCAACCTTGTTTAACTGTAAACACACAAAAGAAGCAGGTAAATCTTACTTTATCAGTTCATTCCCCTACAAATCAATCTCAATATTGATCCTTATATAAGGCGCACCATGAGCTTTTTAAAAAAAAATTAAGGCTTTTAAGTGCGCCTTATAGTGCGGAAAATACGGTATGTTTTTTGTTGCTTATGTTGTCTTTTTTTGAGGGTTTTTTGTATAATAAGTTTGTTTAAGGTATTGTTGTGAATGTTTTGTTTTTATTATACACTTTAATACAGGTTAAAAAAAACTAAACAAAACCAACAATCAAAATGGACCGACCCTACGTTCCAGGTTTTTTAATGCAAGAAAATTATAATGCACTATAATGCACACCCATTCTGCCTTAAATACATATTTTGTACCATTGACACCAACAAGTATAAGCAAGCAAAGTGTCATTATGACAAAGGAGAAACAGCGAACAAGAAAAGTAGAAGAAGTACGGTCGGGTTCTGAATGAGATTCCAAGTTTTGGCGCATCTAAAACCGGCGAGCCTCTTGAGAGTGCGTTAAGAGGCTTTGATGGCGTCGGCGTTTCAAAGCCGAGCCCGCCGCGCCGTTTATACCAACTGCCGCGCTTTGCCGCATGCGCTCGCGACCTCCATGTTTCCTTTCCTAACGAGCGCCTACGGAGTTTGGGCTTTCAACGTCTGCCCGGCGGTGCCGCCTTGTCCCTGCGTTTACGTCGCCACGTGCCCGCCGCGTACGTTTCCAAAAGGAGGACCGCAATATTCCCGCATCACTCTTGCCGGCACATCCATAACAATTAGGCGCGCGTCAAACACCTAAGAGCAGCCTTCTGCTTCCTTCGCACATCGCCTTGCCGCTTTGACATTTATACCAATTAAAGCCTAATTAATATTGCTCATTACTGCCAAATTCTCATCAAGGGACGGAGCGGCCAACCTTGAGGGCACTGGAATGGGGGTCAATCACCGCCTTAATGGAACAAGACGACTCGCTCAATTATACCCGTCAATCAACGTCACCGCCGGGGATCAATGAGGAGATATTTTTCTTTCACTTCCACCTGACTGACTTTTCATTCGGAGGTCTCCCGTACGGGTGGGATGCGTTGACGCTAGCGAGCAAGGATGCGGCACGCCTGTTTTTCTTGTCAGTCCAAAATCAGTCCAAATATGTTTTTATTCCTCAACATCAATGTCCTCCTTCAAAAGAAACTTGAAATGACCTTTTTCAGATGCGGGAAGGCACGGCAAAGCACGCAGTCATTTTCCAAGTCACGTCGAAAAAAAACATTGGGGACTCGGACTTGGACTCTCTAAGGGTGGGCTTGACTACGACCAGCAGACGGTCGAACATACCTCCAGGTCCCGGAGTACAGGATGCTCCTCGATTCCTGGGAAGAGGACTCTCATGGTGTACGTCCTGTAGTCCAGGAAGGGGATCCCGGCGCCGTCCAAGTCACTCGTCAATTCGTGGATGTCAGTCTGTAGCTCGGCGAAAGCTAACGGAAGCGAAAAAAGGTGTTAGGATGCCCGCGTGCGGACGAAACCACTCCGACTGCGTTGAGCGCGTACCTTCCTTGCACTCCAGCGCCACCCTGGACTCCAGGTTGTCCATCTGCATCTGCAGCCGCTTGAGCGTCAGGTCGCTTTCGCGCGACTTGCGCTTGTAGGCGATGAGCACCATGACGATGGCGAGGAGCAACAGGGCGCCGGCCGCCGCGATGCCGATGATGGCCGTGCTGCTGAGCGGGCTATCCGACGTGATGTGGACCACGCCGGGCGAGAACTCGATTCCTCCCACGCGAGCCTGAGGACCGAACACGGTTGCCTTGTGGTTATTTTTTCAACTTTGTGCACAAGGTCACTTCTTGTGGTGCCTCACCCCCTTACGTTTGGATTTTGGCCTGTTTGACTGCCGCTTCTCCTCTAATGAAAGAAAAGACCCATATTGGGCCATACTTTCAGGACAGCATATCGTGCCATAAGGTCACTAACAAAGTATATTGCCCTCACACATGAAATCTGGGTTTTTGGCCCGTTCTGTCCATTGAAAGAAAAGTTGCATCTCAGACTTGTTTTGAGCTTTAGTGTCCAGACAAAGAAATGATTTTGCAACTTCATACGGTTTCTCAGATTTTATCCGAAAGAAATGACTTTTTGAAATCTAACGTACTTGCTTCTGTCATTACTTCACCGCCATCATGCCGAAGAAGAAACGTCAGGAAGAATTTTGAAAAAAGTGGCATTAAATTAAAATCATTAAGTAAAGCGTCCCCATCCAAATGCGCACAGACGGACGATTTGTTTTTCTGGTGGGCAGCAATGACAACCATGCGGTCAAGCCGTCTGCTGGTGTGGAGTCGTTAATGCTAGAGTTAACTTGCACTGAAACATTATTCATGCATTACATCGCGCCTTGACTATTGTAACGTCTTGTTTTCTGGGCTTCCCTTGTAATGCATCAAAATGCAGCAGCGAGCCTCTTGATGAGAAATTTCGATGATATTACTCCGATACTAGCTGACCTGCATTGGCTTCCAATACACCTGAGATGTGATTTTAAGGTGAAAAGATGTCTTCTTTTTTCTCGACATGACCTCTTTTCACCTGTGAAGCCCTTGGACTTCTGTGATTCAGGGCTATACAAATAAAATTTGATCGATTGAGCGTGCGCGCCGATAAACAGAAGGCGAGGCTGATCCGTCCCGGCGTGGATTTGCGTTGCTGTCACCCACCAGAACTTTGTGGCGTCCCGTCAGATTGGGCGACTCGCAGAGCAGCTGGCTGTCGGACACAGTCAACATGCAGGGCTTCTCTCCGATCAGCACCGTGTAGTTCATTTTTCCGTTTCCGCTGCTCGTGGGCGGGAGAAAGTTTCGCCCCTGCGGGAAAGTAAAACAAAAAACCAAAACAAATAAACCCCTCAATCTCAGCAGAGAAGCGCTTGACTGGACGTGAAGGCACCTTGAGTATGATGGGCGATCCGGGTTTAAGCTCCAGCACCCCGGACGCGCTCAGGGGCTCAAACTCGGGATTGGGGTAGTAGATGAAGTTGGTGTTGTTCAACGCCATGACGGCCTGCACGTCGTCCAGCTTGAAGCCGAACTCGTCGGGTCTCTCCGGCGCTTCCTGCTGGTGGGCCAAACTTATGGGCAGCTCCGGGGCCTGGCACTGCATGGATGTCGGGCTCAGAACCTGGCACAACTGAAGACCGCAAGATAGGAAGAACTTGGCGTCATTTCTTTGAGGAACCCCAACATTCTCCCTGCAATTGAAGCTATTTATGAGGGTAATCTTAAAAACAAGACTGCTGGGACACAGTTGGGACACCAACAATAACCTTCAGCGGCGCCTGGCGCTTTCATTGGGTCCTCGAAGGTCACATGGTTGTTGTGAAAGTTGTGCCAGATGTCCTTGCTCAAAGCTGACTGAATGTTTTAAAGTTGCGTGTTGGAGACTAACTCCACAAAGGCACGACGAATGAATAGGAATACAGACGCTAGAAAAAGGCCAAATCATGATTTGCTGTCGATACTATCAAGCTCTTTTACTCTCTCATCTTCAATCATATCAAAAGAGACCTTTGGATGGGGTGAATAAAGACTACAAAAATTCTGATAAGGGACAATCTCTGCGGATATCATTGCGTCTGCGCCGATCTAAATTTCATCAGCCCCTGTTCATTTCCATGTGTTTCATGCGTTTCTGACCGCAGCCTCAGCTGACTTACGTTGAGCGTCTCGTGATTGTTGTATTTGGCTCTGATTAGTGGCGTTTGGATGATGTCCAGGTTGGTTCCCGTCACTGTCACCGGAGTGTGTCCGCTGAAAACGACAAAATCCCAACGCAGCAGTTAACCTCCCTATAATCTGGAGTATGGCTGGAAATATTTGCTGTACTGGCTCCTAACCTGTAAATGCTCCATTCCGGCTCTATCTTGGTGATGGTGGGATCCTCCACGTACTGGAAGCGAAGATCCTTTTGGAGCTGGGCCTTGTCAATGCTCACCGAGACCGGTACGTTACCGTAGCCGTTTGTTGAGGCATGCGTGCGGCAAGTCAGCCACAGGCCGTCGCGCCTGAGAAAACCATGTGACGTTGCCACGTTATAGGGTTAAAATCATCAACCGTCCTTGAACTGAAAGCGTTAGATCACACGCCGCATCAATACGAATGATTGCCTATTGATGTGCCTTTTGGGTCATATTTAGAGGCCGGGGCGGGTCTTAAGGTCGCGCATCGTGGCGCCGTCAATCACCGCAGAGACACGCCCTGGAGCGCACCCAGCCTCGTCAGCCAAATGAGAACATAACTTAGCGAAGGAGCTCGGCGCTGTATTGAAGAAGACGTGAAAGCGGCGATGGAGAACGGAAACTCATTAGGAGGTTATTTATGGAGATGATAACTCCGAGGCAATGAATATAATGTGATTTCTCGCCGCGCTGAGACGTCTGCCCGGTTCTTTTACACTATATGACGCCGTGTGGGGTTTGAAGGGAGCGCCCGAGAGCGGGGGTCAGGAAGGGGTCATGCCGTCGGATGACTAACTTGAGAAAAGTGCACGGCCGGTCCTTAAACATGATGGACACGTTGCTGCCGGCGTCCAGGTGGCTCCCTGTGATGCTGACCACGGTTCCCCCAGAGACGGGCCCTCGGCTGGGCTTGATGCTGTGGATCCTTGGAATCTGGACGGCCCATGCGCAATATGGTTAAAAGTGACGGTTTGGACATGAGAAATGGTCGCAGAAGGACAAACGTTAGGCTCTTACCACAAAGTAGTAGTATTTGGAAGATTTGGCTGTAAATTCCGGCCGGCACTCGCCCACGCCGACGCACACCTTGACATTTCCAGTGTACTGGCTCTTCTCGGCGCGGCCCATCTCGCACACGATCCTGAGGAGGGCGCATTTGGTCAAGGTGCGGTTTGTAAGCCTGCGCGGACAGCTGCCCCACTCACTGCTCTGCCGGGATGTAGCCCTCCCGGATGGGCGTGCACTCCACCTCCGCCACCTTCACGTTACCCTGGATCTCTCGGAACTCCAAGCCGAGGTTGTCACCGCGTATGGTCACCAGGGTGCCGCCTTCCCTGGGACCTCGGAGAGGAGTAATCTGAAAAACAAGATCTTGGATTGAAATTTGATTTTTTTTTTTCTTGAGCACCCCAATAATGCTTAAGAATATGGAATAGTCCAATACAGTGGACTTCAATTAAATCGAGATCGGATAATCGAGTGGCTTTTTTTTCTCCCCGCCCTGCTTTTTCATTTCTTTCCATCTTTGCGGCAGCCTCTCCCGGTCGTCTTCTCACCAGCGGCCCGGCTTCTCCGTTTCGTCCCGAACACCCCCTCGTCCTGTCAACCGCGTGCCCGCATAATCTGATTCATGCCGTAATAAAGGTTTATGCTTCATCGCTTTCATCAAATCTCCACGGAGGTCGCGGGTCAACACATCAATCTGGAATTACATTTCCATTCCCGCATGCCCGCCTCCCCTTTCTCTGTACCCGACCCGCTCGGCACGGGTACGCTTGGAGGGGATCGCCGGGGGCCTCCCCCCCCTTTGTTGCTTCATCAGAGACTCCTCCGCAGAGGACATTACCGGGCAATGGCCGTGTCATCTTCATCCTTCATGCGGACGCCCTCCCATTCATTTTTGCAGATGTCCTCCCCCCTAAATGGTCCTCGTGTCTTTGGTGGACTTGACGAGAACGTAACACACATTTGGGAATATTCCGACCAGATTTGCGACACGAGCTCCGCAAACTGTACTGCACTTGAGGGAAATGCAGAGGACATATTTGAGACGTGATCTCGCTTCTTCTTTGACATCAACCAAATGTGTGGACCTGTTGTTAGAAACTCTGAGGTATGCCTTTCCAATCTCGGCTGTGGCTTCCCACGAACTTGCTCTTTTTTTTGGCTCAATGGTCACATCCCAAAATAAACTACACTTTCATGGTCTCGCAAGCATCTAACGATTCGGACCCGAAGCGGGCTAAAGCGAAGCCTTTGTAACGGAGAGGGATTCATGAAGGAGTCTTACCTGCGTGATGCGCGGGTGGGTACACTTGCTGTTGATGCCGTTGTGCTCCAGCCACTGGTTTTCGGGGCGCAGGCAGTGCTGCTTGAGCATGCAGCGGTTCTCCCCTTTGCACCACACGCAGCCGAAAAGAGGGTCCGCCTTCAGGCAAAGGCCGCAGCTCCCGCGCTGCGCGTCGCACTTGTACAGATGAACTGCGCACGCAACAGACAACGAAGGTGATTAAAGAGGGAGAAAGGAAGTGCGAAAATATTTTCATCCCAAGTCTCAACCTGAGACATCAACAACAAAAAGGAGACTTTCTGGGCGTCGTGACGCCATTATGTGTGGCGCTTCACGCCTCGGCAGGTTGAACATACTATCGCCATGGCAACGGACCAGACATTTTCCTCCTAATTGCGATTAGACGGAGGCGTTATCTGTCCATCTCCTGACACCATGGGAGATGAGGATGATGCTGAGTCTCCTCTCCTGCCTGGGAGCTATCACTACAAAACTCATGGTGCTTTTGAATGCAACACTGGAGAATTTAGTTCCAGAAATGAGCAGGTGACTTGTGACCAGGTCACGCCCCCCCCCCCCCCCCCCCCGAAAATCCAACCTCTTCTATGCGGGTATGTCAATCTCTCCTCTCTTCTTCAATTTGGTATAAAATGATTCCCGCGTCGAGCAAGCGATGAAGTAAGGTGAGGAAAGACACGTCAAAGTTAACCACACCGTGAGAAAACATGAGGCAAGACTCGCCGCACCTCAGCGCACCGCCCGCCTGTTGCCATGGAGACTAACTCCGAGGGCAGGAGTGGCCCCAACGTACGTGTGTTCCGAAAAGAGCGTGCCCACATGCCAAAATGAGCAAAGCGAAAGCACGCCTGTTCCCGCGCTCACCTTTGTTACGGGCGGGGTTGTCGATGCTAAAGTCGCCGTTCCAGATGACGGTCAGCTCCACGGGAAGGCTGTTCATCTCCATCCCATCGTAGAAGTACTGTCGCCACGGCAACCGAGGGGCAGGCGGCGATAACGGGGAGTCATAAGGGAAAAAGTGGCCGTCATTAACTCTCGAGTACAAAAAAAAAAAAAAAGAAAAGGTGAGCGGTGACACAATCTGTATACAACAGGTGGCTCGACACACATTGAAGCCATCGCACACGCACCGTTTTAGTGTGGGGGATCACGCTTTTCGGCAAGATTACAGTTTCCCTCCTTCAGCGCTCAATCAAAGTACAATATTTGGATTGTGTGATGATTATGCACACTAATCCCCACAGACACACAAGTAGTCAGAGTGATGAGGACAGGCATAAGGAGGAGATGCTTTTGTATAAACACAAGAGCGGCATCAAGCCTTTTCCGTGCTAATCTGCCGCCGACACTTCTTGTGACTTGTGCCGCGGAAAATAGGAAGGACGGCCGCTCACCGACGTGTTCTGGCACTGCACCGAGGAGCTGTTGAAACGCAGGGCGGGGACGCGGTGCTGGTTGCCCTGGATGCTCAGCAGGCACTCGTAGCCCCGTTGGCCCGACTGAGGCTGGGGTAGGTTTTTGGCCCGCAGGGTGATGGGCTTCACCACGTTCACCGGCACCAGGATGCGCTCGGCCGGCAGCAGCTGAGGACACTCCTGGAAGAAACAAAGACGCGAGTTGGGACGGATGGATTCGGAACGGGGCGGGTCTGGCTTTCTACCGTTTCTCAATTCGGTAAAAACCAACCACGCTGGCTTCGACGACAAGAAGACTTTCAAAATGGAAAGGGTGGGACAAGAAGGCAGGATGGAAAACAAAAGAACTTTGTCAAATTCGTCTAGCGGGAGAAGTGAAGTAGAGAAGAAGAAATGACAGCAAGAGCTTGGGCATGTCAAATAGGACGAGGAAACAGCAGCAGATAAGGCGGCGCACGTTCAACCGGGCGATATCGCTCGTGTGGAGTTTATTAAAAGCCACTTGATTGGGTTTGCCTGAATGACTGACTGGATGGCTCCACTATTCACAAAGTCATTATAGATAAATGACACACGCGCGCCGAGCCAGAGGTGGCCTGTTTGCGTTTCATTTGCCTACATTTGGAAAAGGAATTGAAGCCGCGGGGCCCGCACACATACACTTCACGCGTTTGAACGACGGACGCGCCTTCGACTGAGGAGACTCTGCAGCTCTGCGCTGATAGTGCCATATGCAGATGACCAGCTGTCCGAAGACGACGCTTTGTCACAAACAAGACAAATTGTGCAGACTGTAGGAATCCCAACATGAACACCTCAATAACCAGCTGAATTTTTTGCAATAAAAGAAAAACTTGAACAGTTCTACAGTGTTAAAAACTGCACTTTCTGCAGTGTTAAAAACGGTACTAAAAAACGCTAAACAATTGGTAAAGGAAGGATTATATAACAAATTACCACAGCAAAAATCATTTACTTCATAGCTAAAAAAAAAGTAATTTCCTCATAACAGAATTACAGGATTAAAATTGATTAGGATGTTGATTAAAAAAAGCTAAACGATCAAACATGATATGAAATCATCTATATGTTACAACCAATACGCGGATTTTCTGCGTGTGCTCTACTGATGCAAGCGCTGATGCCAGCCGTCACTTTGTGAGATGAATGTCGACATTCCGTCGATGTAATGTCAGTTGTTTTTATGGCCAGCCTCACGCCCCCCTCTGGACTCCGGGGATGTGATGAATAATGGGGGGCGGCGCAGATACGCCCGCCGTACTCGCGACGCACGCTCCCATAAATAAAAACAGCATCGGACCTCGCTCTCCGCTGCCGAGCAATGAGGGCAAAGAACGATGATTAAAAAGGAAACGCCAAACATTTCTCGGAGAAGCAAAGCTCAAGTGTTCTATGTTGAGTGTTGCAAATGAGCCGGGCCCCATTAAATCGCGTATCCCGCTGATTCCAAACAAACATTTGCTCGTCACATTTCACTTAAAGGCGGCTTTCCCGTTAGAACAAGATGCTAGGCAACAGGGTTATAGTTAGGCCTAGATTTTTTTTTTCCTTGTGTACTTTGTAAGGCCAACATAACAAGAAGTCTCAAGTCGCCGCCATCTTGGAAAGTCCAGCCTCGGCGCTGACCCCCGCGTCGCCTCAGACTCCCCGGCTCCTTTCTTTTCTTGTCACCGAACCTGCTTAGATCCGCTAATTGGAGGCTGGTGGGAGGTGTGATGGGCGGCGGCGGCGGCGAACGGGAAACGGCGTGGGAGCTGCGAAGGCCTCTTTCTCGGCGTAGTTTCAAGTCCCGTAATTAGAGGCGGCGCGAGGTGTGAACATGAGCGACATCTCCAGCTTTGGCACATTTCCTCGGCCCAAGAGGTGCACTCATCACCTCGACTTTTCCAATATCTCACGGTTTCGCGCACCTCGCTTTTCTACTGTAATTCTGCCGCTCACAAAATGTGCTCGCTTCTTCGCATCTTTTGCTTATGTCTGCAAATCCTTTTCCAAATGGACTCGCTCACCTCCAGCTCCAAACAGGCTGCTATTAAAGTTGACATTAAGCTGGCTTAATAAAATCATCCTGATCAATAAAGTTGTGCTAAATAAACTCCGGGGAATTGATTAGTGCGACTGCAAAGCACTTAATGCTCCTTTTGTGCTAGGCGGCAGTGCCGATTGTTTTGCCGAATACGGAAGGATAAGCTGATTTTTAACCTCGCGTCCCCAGTTCCCACAGATATATCCCGGGTCATTGTTTTGTCCCCGTTTCACTCAGCCTAGGGGGGCGGGGTTTGGTCAGCAAGCCAATTGTTTGGGCTACGTGTATGTCAATCCACCGCTGTCATATGTTATCATAAGATAAACCAGTTAAAAAGGAATTCAAACTGTTTAACCTCAGACACCGTAATGACACAACCCCCACGTTGATTGATTCGTTTTAAATCCTGTATTTCTCCGATTTCATTCTCTCAGGCCCGGTTTTCATTTTGAAAACCTGGTAACCCTACGTGAGAATAAACTACAACAAAGTGGTTTGGAAATAAGCAAGTCGGATCCAAAGAAGCTAGCTGAACAGTCAGGTAAACATCGCTAATTGGGTAAACAGAAACAGCTTATTCCCGCTGTAACGGCGTGACCGGGAATATTTTTGTAGTCAAGATAATCCCGACGGCTAAATCCTTGAGACGCGTGAAGGACAAAGTTTGGCAAGTGTCTGAGCCGCGTACCCCGTGCCACCGGCGGCATGAATAAAACAACGGCAGCTCCGTGCCCGGCGCGGATTTTAACGCTGCGTCGCGGCGCATACTAACAACGGGCTCAAGCGCTGGGGAGAGGGGCGGGATGGCTATCATTAGCATAGAGCGGAGGGATTATTCCCAAAGCCGCTTCATTGTATAGGAGGCGTCAACGTGTTGCCGTTTTGCTAACTGCGGACGCGTGTCCAGAAATCCGGAGGCCGGCGCGCCGCCGTGGCTCGGAGGGGTTCATAAAGAGCAAATTAAAAGTCATTAAGGCAGCAAAACACCTGCTTTCCCCCAACGCGGCTCATCAAAACCGACCATGTCATTAATGTGCAAATGCATAATCCCTCTTGCTTCACTTGTGGCTTTTCTTGGAAGTTGGCGACACAATGGGAACGGGATTGGCACGTTATTATCCTAAGTCAATATTGACCGGCAGCGCCGGAGTTAATTGGAAAAGTAAAGCGGCAAAGATTGGGGCCCGACTAAGCGGAAGGTTCAAAAGGATAATGGAAGGCGTTCGGAATGAGGGAAAATAATATCGGGCGCGCAGGTTGAATGGCTCGGGGGAAATAGCGAACACAATGGCGGGCAGGCTTCTCATCAAATCCGGCCCGCCGCGTCCCTGCGCTCGTCCAGACGGACACCGGCGCCACTGATCTTCATCGCGGCTCACCTCGGGCCAGGATTAACCGGCCACCGACTCCCGCCAAGAGCACGCCGCAGCGCAAAAGTGCCAAACGCAGGGCGCGCGTGCGCACTTATCACATCTTCTGTACCCCCTGTGCGGGCCGCTTGCGTCTAGAGAAGCGGCGAAAGCGGAAGCGGCCGGCAATACGACGGATAATTGGCAGCCGCTAAGACGCCGAAGGCAATAGGGAGGGCCGCCTGCAAATAGCTTTTATGAGCTTCCCGCGAGCACGGCAGATTGCCAAACGCCGGCATCCTCGCGCGCACGCTGTTGCGGCTAACGCGTCCAGCAATTTGGAGCCAAAGCAAACTCACCTCTGGCTTTTTGACTCGACCCTCTTGGAAGGAACACGTGCGCGGGTCGTGCGTGCAGTCGTGTCTATATTTGCACCAGTGGCACTGGTACGGGCTGCTCACGCATGACAAGCACCTACGGGGAGAAGAGGAAAAACTTCAGGAAAACTTCAGCGCGCTCACGCGAGGAGGCCACACGGCGCCAGACGTACGACTTATGCACGCTGCAGTTGTAGAAAACGAAACTGGTGTTGGCGAACGCCAAGCCGGTCTCCTTGGACTTGAGATAGAGCTGCACGATCTGGTGGTCGCCTAGAGGAAACACAGCGTGCCTGGAATTTTATCACTTGTTGGCACGCCAATAAAGGAGCCGCAAGTGTTGCGCTTGTTGCGAGGGTATCTGTGTGTGAGAGCATCCCTGCAAGCTTGCGGGAGACGATAAGGTGGGAACACGTCTCCCCCGGGACGGAAAGCGGTCTTTGAGGGAGTCCCAGACGAGCTAAAGCAGGAAGGCCGCGAAACACCGTACCTCGTCCGTGTCCCTTTGTCTGCCTCTAATGAAGGGCTTCATGTTTAATTCATTATACTCGCATGGGTGTACACACACACACGCGGACACGCACGCTGGCACACAGGTCACCTCGCCCACTCATTCTCCAAGCCTGCTCAACAAAGAGGGAATCATTCATCAATCAATGGAAAGCACCTCTGACAGTGGATCCCTTCTAATTAGGCCCCCTAAAAGTTCCCTTGAAGGCCGCTAGCGCTAAATTCCCCGTCCTCCCAGGCTCCATCTCTTAGTGTCAAGCAAAAACCGGCCAATTAGTTCAGGGAGAGAGGACGGAAATAGAAGTTCTGCAGGGATGGGCGTCAACGCTTCCTCACCTTTGTCGACGACGACGCGCGGCATCTCCTTCTCGCCGGGGGAGAAGCATTTGATGCGATTGCCCTCCACCAGACCGTTCATCTCCGCCAGGTCCTCGAAAGTGCAGTTCACTCCTGCGGTAAGCTCGGGCACGTTGTGGGCTTCCAGGACCAACTTCGGGAGAAACGGGAAAAGTGGAGACTGTGTCAACGAGATCTGCCATCGACAGGCGGGCGTCGTCTTGTCAAAGTCACACACGTGGCGAAAGAAACATCATAAGAATACCGCAGTCCAAGAGCAGAGGTCCCCGAGGGCCACTCCTCCATGTTTTCCGGGTTTCTCCCCTGATTCAAATGATCAGGATCTCCATCGGGCTTCTGCTGAGCTTGTTGATGACCTGATCAATTGAATCAGGTGTGTCGGGGAAAGAAACCGAGAAAACATGCAGGGCGGTGGCCCTCGAGGAATGAGTTTGGAGACCTCTGTCCAAGAGGATCAAGTCCACTTCAGTTGAAACAAAAAAATGGGGTCGCTTCACCAAAGACTAATCTGGAACATCACGGAACAATTGCATTACTTGATTCTGTGTGGATCTTGCAAGGTACTGTACTTAACTGCTACTTGTTTTCCAGATGAATTGAGATGAATAAATGCTAAACATGCAGGAAGAAGTTCACGGTCCCAACCTTGTGGCTCATGGAGGATTAGAGAGATGCATATTTACCCTCTAAACCTGAAAACGCAGCATCAGCTCCGCACCATCCAAGACAGTGGGGAGAAAAAGCCATCCTTGAGCATAGAGCTGGTGAAGAAGGTCGAGGCCAGAAAATCCATATTGATGGGACAGGCGCGGATATCCCCGGTTCAAGGTTTTGATTTGCGGCCGGGCCCGTTCACGCTTGGCCAGAGCTGCCTCAGCAACGGAGGAAGGGACTAGCTCAGCTTTTTTGAGATTGCGCTTTCATCAAGTCCCGCTGTGGGGGTCTAGGTCTTTTTCTCCAACTTCTCTTGCTTCTTTTCAAAGAGCAACAAAAACAATTATGTTCTCTACTAATATAAAGTCCAAACAAGGTTTAGGAGGATGCCTTGCTCCGGCGCAGCACTTGGGGAAACGTTCAAGTGTCCCCTCAGGGTAAAACTGGGAGAAAGGTTAAACACCCGTGCGGAGAGCTGGAAGGAGCACGATCACCCGAGCACGCACGCAATCTATGAATAGCATTAGAGTGGCGAGCAGGTGGAAAAGCAACAATGGTGTGTGTGACCCTCGGAGCGACACGAATGGGAAATGATCATTCAGGCCTGACCTCAGTAAACCAAATAGTATTGTACAGGGCTGTACACAGACTATTTGTGCACAAAACATAATGAAGGCTCAAAGGGCCGACGCAAGAGTGAGCGTCGCCGCTGCTTTTCATTTTTTCGAGTGTTTGCAATCAAAAAGCCCGCTAAGAGGCTGCTTGGAGGACAAATGAGCGCGTACATCTGTGAGGGAAACCCATAGTACAAAAAAACAAACAAAAAAAAGCTCAATTTCACAGCCATCGTGTTGAGAGATAATTTTCAATACATAGGGCGCATTAAAAATGGTCAAATTTATTCAAAAATCAACACTGCCCCTTATTTCCAAGTGGAACCGCAGCTATCAAATATTTTGATCGCTTATTTGAATATCAGTAAGAAAAACATGAATACAGAGACAACATACATTTTCCCTTAACAATACATTAAGTTTTTTACATTTGGATGTATTATACGTATTTTTATCAGGGTTCAAATGAAACTGCAGAGGTTTTCAGTCTAGAAACATTCATTTGTCTCGGGACGATAAAACAAAAAAAACTGGACTTGAACGCATCTTATTTCGCAGTAGGCTTGATATATGGAAACTCCCAAAAATAGACCTGTTCATTTATGATGCACCTTATAATCAATTCAGCGTATCTAACAGTCCCAAGTTAGATCATAGAATTTCCGTTTATTTCAGCAGAAAGACCAAATAAAACAAACTTGCGTCACGAGGCATCACGATGCTCCCATACTTGCAGAAGGCCGGTAGGAAACTATCTAGGGGAACTAGACTGCACTTGGCTGCCAAGCATCCGAATGCAACGCCAAGCAAATACTATGGGATGTTAACGAGCGTTTCATTGGACAGGACGGCACATTTGCACGGCCGGGATTTGAGTTGCGTCGCTGTTGGCAGGCGGCGCCGTCCGTGTAAAGAGTGGCCACATCAAAAAGGAGCCATCGTAATCACCTTGTTTCTCGAGTACTTTCAGAACAAAGGCGGGGAGCATCGCGTCCACTCACCGTCACGCTGAATTGCGACACGGAGATGTTGTTGGGGTGCACGCTGAGGCGCACGCACTGCTTGATGTCGGACGCAAAGCGGCGTGGCTCCGACGAGCGCTCGCATTTCTCCTTCCTGCTGCACCTGCGGGAGAAGAGAAACAAGGGAGCCCGTGTTATTCATCACGCTCCTTCGTGCACCTGTTGGAAACATTCCTGGGATTTCCTCAGCGGGGGTATACACATTACGGCCGTCTGTGACTGGACATAGGTGTGTGTGTGTGTGTGTGTGTGTTTAAAAACAATGGCGGCTCTATATGTGGAAGTGGAGCAGGGCCTTTGGGCTTTAATGACTTGAATGGTCTGACGTTTTATATTTCTTATATTCCTTTTCATGCCAGACTAGATAATCCCACATTGTCTTTTATTCGAGAATTGCATGTCTCTAATGTATATCTATACCTTGATTTTATATATATATATATATATATATATATATATATATATATATATATATATATATATGTACAGTATAGACAGAGAGAGAGCTGAAAGGATTATAAAAGAGAGTAATATGCACTCGCTCTCACCCAGGGGGGCCTTTGATAAGGTGACACAATAAAGAGCCAGCAAGCGATGGAGATCAGACCATCTGGATCAGTTGTTGATGATGATGCGGCCAATATATTTCATCACTGAGCCCTCCTGTCATGAGCTAATTGACGCTTATGTTGCAGATGAGGTCAACACAGCCAGAGGTCTCCGATCAAGACGGTCCGGGAATTGGACCCAGGCTTCTTTGATCGTGATGCAATAATCCCATGACTGCATAACAAAATGTTATTTTTATGATTCGTACGTTACAAAAAAAAATCTGCATCTTGAACCCTATTAGCATATAACCTGCTTATTATCACATGGAAAAAGCCATACGTACTTTGCTAATAGCCCCGGGCTGTGTGCACTATTGTGCCACACACTAAATGACAGAGTGGAAACACACACACACACACACTAACGGACAGAGCACTGCTATCATAATGGGTGCTGGTCCGCACAGTTCGCATGAAGAGCCCGTGGGACAGTCATTACCTGGCCCACTGGCCATGACCCCACTGCACGCATACACACACACATAGCGTACGCACACACCTAGTGGAGCATAAGGCAATTCATCTCCTCCATCAGTGAGCAGAAAAGGACACTTTAGTGCACTTCTAATATTGTAAATGAGTCGGTTATGGTGGTTAAAGCGCAACAAAGGTGACCACAAGCACCGGCCTAACCTTGTATCTTCTTCATGATGTATATGTGCTCATAACGGTGCTATCGTTGCTAAACCGAAACACACAAAACACACGCACACACAGGCCCAGTGAGGGAGCGTTCTAATGGACACTTTGGAGTGTGGTCTGCTTATTAAGCCATTTTTCTGGCACATGTGACGCCACCGCTGCCCCCTCAAGAAGAAGCCAATAAGATTGCTTCTTATATCAACTTGAAAAGGAAAACTATTGCACAATAGTGGCCAAAATAATAATCATGATTATCCATTATTTTGGTCAAGATTGAAATCACAATTATTATTCATCATGGTCAAACGTCTTATTTTTTTTGTCATGCAAACGTGCAAAACATTGCCCCCTAGTGGATGGATGGCAAAGTGCTTGATTTGACGTATACACGGTAGCTGGCTTTTTAAACGTTAATATCGCCGGGGATTTGCTTAAATGATCGTGGCAGCCAATATCGTGATCACAATTAAAAATGACTAATTTTGCAGCGCTAATATATGCTCACTATTCCTAAAATTGCTATACACATTTACATAAATGTACTGTACATCTGTGTACACATATATAAACTGTCCTATAGTATTTACATAGTATTTCCGCAGTTGCATTGCATTTTAATATGTTTTGAGAGAGGCAAAACAACAGTAAAACAAACACAAATCGACCTGCCTCAGACATATTGATTGCCATCTATGAAATGCAATATGGCCGTTATACACACTGTATGCAAACACAGGGACCTCTGATATTGATTTTTGCAGCGCAGTTTAGAATACAATACACATAAACTGCATCAAATATCCACACGTCTTATTAAGCATCATAACAGACAAATATTATATATATATATATATATATATATATATATATATATATATGGGCCACAGTGAGCTGAGTCTAATGGTTGTTTGGACTTGTGTGTTTATTTAGAAAAACTCCCCTTTAGGCGCTCTTCTTGCCGACAAAGCACACAAGTGTTTGATTCCAGCCTGACCAAACACAATTAGTCCACAGTGCTTTTAATTAGCATCATTCGGTAATGAGCACTGGTAGCGGAGGTAACGGCACGTGACGCCGGCGGGCCGAACAAACATCCGACGGGTCTGCCAATTATTTTTTTATTTTTTTTTTTCGGGTGGAAAAGGTTACTCATCTGACAGCCAGCAATGCGTCCCGGGAATACGTTTTCAATTTGGGAGGCGGCGAGTTGAATTCCCCGAGTTTACTTGAAATTTACGCGTTTGATGACCATCTCTTTGATTTTTTTTTTTTAAGTGAAAAACAATGCAAATGTTTGAAGCAATTATGAAAACACGCGCTTCCACGTGAGCGCTAAAGACGACGACAAGGCAAGTCGGGCAAAAGCGCTGTCCAATCTGTCAGCCCGTCGCGCTCGACGGCGGACTTGACGGCCTAGTTAGTCGCTGGCGTGACTGACAGCTGACAGACGGGAAGTAGAATGGGCGTTCGCGAAGCAGACCGACTGAGGAGTTGCGGTGTGGATGCGCGTCAACAAGTAGAAAAAGCGGCGATTGGGTTTTTCCAAGCATGGAGCAATTTGACTAATAACATACCCTGTCATTTCTTGCTGTAAAATAGTATCTGTTGCGGTTTGCTGTCAAACAGTATAGACAAAAAAACCCAATCACATCTGAAGTATGTAAAACTTAAAAGCAAGATTCAGGATTTTTTATAAAGCCTCAAAAGTACCAATAACGCAATTTCAACCATTCACGCACCTAATCACACCTAAGGACAATTTACAATGTCCAATTCCCCTGCCATGCATGTTTTTGGAGTGTCGGAGAGAGCCCACACGGGCTCGGGGAGAACATGCAAACTCCACACAGGAAGGCCGGAGCCAGGTGGATTTGAACCGGGGCCTTTGAACTGTGAGGCGGACGTGCTCTTCACTGCGCCAAAGAGCCGCCCTCTTTTCCAATTTATTTGCTCTTAATTTGAAAAGAACACTGCTCTGTTCCTGATCAAATTGGATCCGGCCACGCATGCGAAATCCCAGTACGAATCTCAGCATCTCAGCAATGGATTGCAATTTAAGTGCCAAAATGGCCAGCGTCGTGTCGGGAGTATTTTTTTATCGTACGATTCAAAGTGATTATCGCGAAACCTTCGATATGCTAGGCCTGGAGCTCCGCCTTTTGTTTTTTTTTGACGACGTAGATATCGAATAACGATGTTGACCTTTGGAGCAACCCTGGGGCTGGATTTGCGCAACCGGATAAAGATGGTTTAGCATGAGATCAGGGAGCTGGAAAACACGTGAGGAAGTAAGGTGGAGGGGGCGTGTCCACGCGTTGAGGGCCGTTGTACGGAAACGCCGAGTGCTCGTCGAGGACGACGACTTGACGCGCGCACTCACGGCAGCCACTCTTGTTGATTTCCTTCCTATTGATTGTCCTCGTCCTTCTCCCATCAACAGAGTAAATAAAAGCCATGCTGATTGGGAGCAAAGAAAAGGCTGTTTACGCTCAAGACCGATGAGGTGATTTCAAGGTCGACCGTAAAGCTCCGTCAAACAGAAGTCGTTCGACCTTGTACCTGGATCCGATCCCATGTTCTTGTCTAATGCTCTCATGATGGGCAGATTCGATCAGGTTAAGTGTGGCACCCTTCATTTATTGAGTAGCAAAATATCTTCATTTTTTGTACGCTAATTTTGATGAACTATTATTTAAAATGAATTTTGATTCAATTTAATCATGGCAAAAAAAAAAAAAGCCATGGGAAAAAAAAAGACATTGAATTAGAGCGGTGGTTTTCAACCTTTTTTTAGTGATTTACCCTTTGTGAAATATCATTTCAGTTAAAAGCATGTTTGGGTTTGAAAAATAGAAAAACACAAACTGTATTTAACTTTAAACCCTTTTAAACTTCAGCGTCCCGTTTTGGGGTGACAGCAGAGATCTGTTCACGAAAATAAGTCATGGACTTGACGGGTAACGAGTGGTGGCACATGACAAGTTGGGTGGTACCATTCTAATATGGGGAAGAATCTGTCATTTTACAATAATAAAATTGAATACTACTGAACATAACATTTGTTTGATCAACTTAAAATATCCTGAAACATAGATACAAAATTAATTAACACAATAATTATATTTGAAGGATTTTGTTTGTTGTTGTTTGTTTGATTTAAAATCTCAAACACCCCCTGAAGCTCCTTCAAGTACCCCCCCAGGGGTACTAGTACCTCCATTTGAGAAGCACCGAATTAGAGGACGTTTCCAGGCCTTTGCGGTGTACAAAAATAGCAACGACAAAAAAAAAGTACAAAAAAGCTCCCAAATTCTACCGGGGCTTTTGATCTCGCTCCATTCACGTCTCACTCGCTCCTTGGCTCTTTGCATCTCGTCCGCCCCTCCAGTTTTCGGTCAATATGCTCCTCTCGCATCTCTGCCCTCTGCGTGTCCTCACGGCGCCAGCAGGGATGGAGGTGCTAAATGCGAGCCACTCACACACCAGCCACGCGCGCATGCTATACCCAAGGGCTAGCGCTGACACGAGAAAGCCATTTTCAATTTTCGGCCGAGTGGGAAATCAAGCGCCTCCCCAGCTCGGCAGACAGACGGGAGTTTGACAGCTGGCCGCCAAGAGCGCCAATGTGCACGGCAGATGGAAAGACGATGACGACGACGGACGGACCGGCGAGTGGAATCCGGGATAGGCTGGGAAATGAACAGCTTTGCGACGTTTACATTCTGTCACCGGGCTCGCTATACTAGTCCGGTACCATTTTTTAATACGTATGTACAATTTGGATGTTTTTTGGGGTTCTAAACGCATTAGCTATTTAACGTAGATTTGGATTGCCCGTCATACGGCGAATTCGCATTGCGAGCCCAACCGCGGAACGGATTCATCTCCTAACACGGGGGCCCACTGTATTTAGTTCCCGTGTTGGGAAAACAGGACACTGTTGGAATCTACTGGTTGCGCTCTGAAGGCTTTCTTCTCCTTTCTCAAACTTTTGGGTGAGAACAAAGTCGAGGCAAGTGCCAAAAATGATTGCCGCGGTACTTACGTGTTGTGCAGGACGCACCAGCCGCAGTGAGGGTCTCCCGATCCCAGACATTCGCTACAGGTGGAATACTGACCGCAGGCTTCCACTGGCATCCTGGACAGCTGGATGTAAAAGGCATCAGAAAGTTCAGTTAAGCGCCACCAAGATCTTTGGTATTAAGATGGCATCTTCATTTGGCTTTGCTCTACATAAAGCACCCCGGCGATTCGGGAGAAAATGTCGGGATTCTAAATGCGCCATACAGTCCGAAGAATACGGTAATCGCTCAGCCCTACGGTATACTGCAGAGAGGTCTTATCAGTAAGTTAAGATCGCGTTCTCCGTTTGTCTATGAATAATACCAGACTGACTTTGTCCTCCGCTGACCGAGCGCCAAGGGCCGGGGCAGGGCCGGGGCAGGGCCGGGGCAGGGCCGTAGCCCGATCTTGTTAGCGCGGCGACGGCATCTGGCACGAACAGGTGTCGCTGGCGCTTTTTGATTAATGAGCCGTCACCGGGCAGGTGACCGCTGTCGCTCAGTTGCAGCAAAGCGAGGCCGGGTCGCGAGAAAAACCTTGGAGGTTAGGGGGATGTGGGACTGAAGGGTTTGAAATCCCGCACGTCACTTTTGATGGATTTATACAGGACGGGATGGGCACTTTTAACGTCTCGTGGTACATTTGCTTGCTCTGAAACTAAAATTCAAGGTGTCTTGAACGCAGACACGGCAGATGTTCGACACCTGACTGCGGGAAAAATAAAAAAAACTCCACTCCGCTACCTGTCTAACCCCCCACATGTTTGTAGCTCCAAGGTGTATCTCCTTGTCAAAGTCAAGAGGAATGCTGCATATTATGACGTGAAATACAACGGGGCTGCATCTGGGTGTGTTGAGATGTAGCAACCGGTGTGTTTTGTCCCCTCCCGCTGGGCCCAGGCCTATTTGCGTTAGGCAGATAAAGGGAATGAGCTCGAGATGGAATGGCAAAGCGAACACGCTTGCGCGCGAGGGGTCCGACGCTACGAAGGGGGAAAAAAAAGGCCATTGTGTCACTGGTGCGCATTGGCGTTCTTATCACGAGCGGTCGTGTATCCCAAATCTCCCGGCATGCTTGTACCCGCCTCTTCCTGGGCTTTGTTATGCCGAGGGCGTCGTATCTTGATCATTTAACGGGCGCTGGCAGATGTGGCCACTCGAGGGCCCCGAAAAGTCAAGTCTTGGTTCCGGGGCTCGGGTCTCGTTCAATGCCGATCCGGGTATCGCCGCGCATTTGTCGGCGTGGCGCTTTGTGACATGGATCAGATCATCGTAAAAACCCTCCAGCCTGCCATTACAGCCAGCACTCTGCCTGCCTCTTTTATGCACGGTAGGCAGCGATGGGATATAATCAAGGCTTTTAAAAGAAGGGAGGCCAAATCACACTTGAAGTGCACTTGAAGTCTTAATGTGCGAGGGGATAAGATGCGGCATAATGGCGGTGTCATGTTGAAAATTGAGCAACACCGAGACAATTCTTCTTTGTGTCTCGCTCCTGACACGGCGCCGCTGACCTGTGGCTAAATCCGCACGGGAAGAGGTGATCATCAATTAAAACGTACTCATCACTACCTTGTAAATCAGCACATTGCACCGGCGGCAAAGCACCAAACGCTAAAAGTGAGACTTGCCACATGGATCAGAAGATGGAGTTAAACGTAGGCTACGTAACGAAGCCCCGCAGTCGTCCACGCCATGTATGTGAAGCACACATCTCCAATTAGATATCTCGCAGTTATGCTCATTACTGCCGGAGGATCAGCAGCGATCATGGCAAAATTATTTATATTCAGCGACGAATAGTAATGGAAAACCCACTGTTATCACAGCGGCGGGTCACGGAGATCGGAATTAATCAAGGCTTTCATCAGCGCCGCAACGCTACTATTCTTGCGTCACACCACAGTCATCAATTTCTTCCAAATCACTTTCACTTTTACAAATTCAAACTGGCGCCACTTAGCGGTCCTCGGATGAACTAAAATACAGATCGGCATCAGAAGGACCAAATCAGTCAAAGGTAAGAAGGAGCATTTTAGTCCAGTCATGAACAAAAGTAGATCTCGTAAACCATGCGGACAATGACCTTCACCGCAACCATTTTGACCATGTCAGACATTCGGCAGGCATCGCTTCATAAATTTCCCACGTCTGCTTGGGCTTTCAGATTGCGCTTGAAAGCAGTTCCAGCCTGCGTGTATCTGCAGAGCTAAGATGAGTTGAGGGCGCACACAATGAGAGGCCATTAAAGGGAGGACAAAAGGTAAAACTCGCCGCTTTGAGTTAACTGACTCGAACGCGGCCCGCCTCGCCGGCTTGACGCGCGTCGCCGCATATGTTCCGCTTCCTCGTTAAAGCGAACTGGGACGCCGCATCTAAACACCTTCATGAGCGCAGCAGAAATTAAAAGAATACTGACACTAAACAGCTTTGATTCCGTCGCAAATGAGGCGCTGGATTTCTCCGGGGAGGAGGAAGAGGTTGACTTTGAACACCCGAGTACGGTACACTTTCTTAATAATTCACACTTGGAATTCTGCATATGCTACACGGAATATCAATAATTGAACGCAACCAGCGCAGCGGTGAGCAACGGTTTCGACGGCGAACGCGAGGAAGCCCGACAGCTACGGAATATTTTTGGTATGAGGTGCAGTCTGGTACATAAGGTTGGTGGTGGTACGCATGGTGAGCAGCGAGCAAAAAAAATAAAGGGTGGGGCCAAGTCAATGAGTCTGATTGCAAACCATAAACTGAGGCCGCCACTTTCGGGTGATCTTTCTAAAAGTCCTTCAATTCGTCTGATTGCACCAGCCATTCGAACCAAGTATCCCGTATGAGACTTTAAAAATCAACTCGCAACAGAGACCGGGGTAAAACCCCATCGCCCCTCCTCCTTTAACAGGCCTGGTAAGACGACTTACCAAGGACATGCAAAGAACTGCTTCTTTGTCGACACTGTCGGGGCCTGCTTCTTCATCTGGTCTTCAGATGCTCTACCAGAGTCTCAGTCTGGCTGCTTTTAATTCTCTTTGCCACATCAGTACTTTGAGCCCTTGTTTGTGCGCACTTCAAGTCGATCATAGTTTGTTCCTTCGCTGAGTATTCCCAGACGTGCCTCCCGAAACACTTAGGAAGGTCCGCACTTTAACTAGGTTAACAGACTAATTACTTGGAAGCTTCTGCCCAAATGGACGGACCACGACGACTAAGTGTTTATTTCTCTAATTGAAGTGGCTAAATTTGTAACACGAAATGGGACGTGAGGGAACTGAACAAAAAGGGAAGATGGAAATTAAGAAACGGTAATCGTTCTAACGCAGTACAGTGTCTTCTTCTTGGCTGGCGATTATGAATGCTAAATTCCGAGAGAAGAGTTAGGAATCTAATTTTGCTGGTTAACAGATTCGCAGAACCGATAATTGGATTCCATGACAAAACGGAATCCTAAATGAAACTATTTCACTCCTTCCCAGTCTGCCTCGGCATTCTCTTCCTCGTTCTGCCTCGAGGCTTTCATTTCGATCTTTAACCCAATTTTATCATGATTTTTTTACGCAATCTCGGACAGACGGCGAGTTGGAATGAGTCATATATTTACAAACTTAGTGCGGTGCTATTTTGGCCCCGATGGAGGTATCCACAGCCTCTCGGCGCCGGCGTCCATTAAACAGAGTGCTGCTATTTCGCGCCACATTTCAGCTTCCAACAGTGTGAAAAACACAAATTCCTCCCTCTCTCCCTCATACTCCACACTTTTATTCACTATACGTATACCAACAAACGCTATTCTTCACGGTGACACGACATATACAACTTACCTGGTTCTCGGACATGACATAGAGGTAGTGGTGATCCGAAGAGAAGGCCATGTCACGGAGGACCGGTCCGCTTTCCACCGCCTGCACCGTTTCGTACTGCAGCGCCCGTGACGAGCCGTCCACTCGGATCTGCGAGGAAGCAACGCAGCGCATAAGTGTGGTGCAATCCAGCAAAAACATATATGTTATCCCTCTTTATAGCGCTTAAACCAAAGTGTTACGGTGGATCCTGGGGGATAATCCTTGGAGGGACTTTCCCGCTGG
Organism: Hippichthys cyanospilos; assembly: GCF_059441005.1. Taxonomy (NCBI): domain Eukaryota; kingdom Metazoa; phylum Chordata; class Actinopteri; order Syngnathiformes; family Syngnathidae; genus Hippichthys; species Hippichthys cyanospilos. Next base: position 2,035,509 of record NC_142390.1, on the reverse strand, counting down.
ATTTGGGGTATTGGATCGACACAAATGCTCATTTGGTGTACGTCTGTGGTTGATTTCCTTATCACGGTTTGCTTGCCAAGCAGAAACTAGCACGGGTTGTTCAAAATGCAACCCGACGGATGGGATTCCGAATCCTCCTGACCCTCATCAGGACCTACTCAGGCAGTTTTGGGGAACCCGGGTGTGAAACGGAGCCCGGTTGAAGTTTTGATGACTGTGGCTCATTTCTTCTAGGCGGCGGGAAGATAATTGGACGGAAAGCAGATGGTTGCACAGGCAGGTGAGTCTCTCCTTGATTAATTACCACATACCCCCATGACAGCACTCTCTCTCAGTCAGCATAGCGCTACGATGTACTCTTCAGGTGGCGAAAAAAATAAAAGAATTCAGAAAATTCAAGGAGGAAATCCAAGGTTGCCGGGATATCTAAAACCTTGCATTTCATCCCCGAAACTGGCTGCAGGAACAAACGAGCCACGGGGGACAGCGGCGTGTCCAGCAGCAAGCCGAGCCGGGACTTGCTCGAAATCCGGATTCGAACGGCAGTTGACTAATAAGCGGCAGGTGTAGCAATTTCATAAGGCTCATAAACACTAGTTTAAGGCATGGGAACAAGCTGCAAACTAGGTTTACGCGTCTCCCTTCGTTTCCTTCCAGGCCCCCGATGGCGAAGAGCCATCCGTGTTTCATTGTCATAATTCATATATCCTAACGTTAATGTTTCATCAGCCAACGATCATTAAGGCAGCCGCGGCGGTGGTAGCCAAGATTATCTGATTCCGTTTCCACGGCAATGAAGGGGATTAGCCGCTCTATGCTAAATGGATTACAATGCTAATCTCCGCTATCACATTAGCACGACACAATAGGCTTGGGCTGCCAAGCTGACTTCATTTTGCCTCTGAGTGGTTGGGGAAGGTGAGAGATCTGTCGGCCCCTCAATGACGCCGATTAACGAGCGTACGGGAAACACCGAGAAGCGCCGCGTGCTTGCGTGGCTGGACGCTAATGACGGCTCATCCGTTTCTCTCCGACCGGACCGCGTTGGAGACACTGAATCCCCCACGTGGTGGAGGGAGGAACTACACTTGGATGACTCACGCAAAAACAAGACCACATCTTTCACTCCGGGCCTTCAGAGACCCAAGTGCAGAACGTGTGACATACTGACAACAGAACAAAACAAATGACACCACTTGTGCAGATGGCCTTTTTTTTAGCCCGCAAAGGGAATAATAACGCTCGGGCCAGAGTGAGCGTTTCATCTTGCGCCCAGCGAGCGTAAGGGGTGACGCTGTCAGGGAAGCCATTCCACTACGCCGTGGGATTACCCTCTTGCTGCGTCTACATTTTGGCAAGGCGCGCCACAAAAGACACACCGGGAACTTCCTCGGACTCAGCGCGGAATCAATTTGTTCTGGCGCGACGCTGAGCCCGGGACCAAACAATAACCGCCAAGAGGAATGGCGTGCTTGCTTGGCAACGGAATACGGATTCTGCGGGGTTATAGTCATGCAGTTAAGCAGTGTGCTAAGCGTGGCACAATAGCAGCTAACACCTCCAGATTTGGAACACACCGAATAAAGTGCTGAGTAAAGTATCACTGTGCTCTGACCTGAGGACATGCAACCGCTGTGAGCTGCGTGGGCTGCAGGGGAACACTATCCAAGGTCACGGCTGGGAAAATGTCACCCGTCCTCCACAATGACGCTTCTCAAACATTTTTCACTCATTAAGAATGATTCTTCCAGCCAAGGACTCCCAAACACTGCATTTTTTAATGGAAAAAAAAAACCCTGCTGTGCCGTCAGGGTGTATTTTATTCAAATTTAGAGCTGCACTAGCAGTAGTACCTCTAGGATTATTAAAACAGAACATCTCCGAGAGATACTCTGGAAGATACTGTAGATCACGTAAGATCGGATCATGTAAGGACTGGTAACGAGTTGTAATGGGCTGGAGTTATTGAGGTTGCAATTAACTTGCTCTTAATTTGAAAAGAAAAATGACATATATTGTCATCCGCATAGGATAGTTGCTTGAGTTATACTAGAAAAAAACCATCAGCGCACATTGGATCATTTCCATTTTGCTTGCTTATCTACATTTTTTTTTTTGGTTACAATGTATTGAGAATCCACGTGCACACATGATAGATGGATGGAGCGCGTATCTCCCAGCATGAAAACATCTCTCCTCTTTTTGAGAGCAAACCCTGGCCTGTTTGGCAATCGTGCCGCCAGAACGCCTGGCGATGACTGTTCCGAGCATCTTTATCAAGCAAACACAGCGTGTCAATCAGGTAGACGACAGCGAGGAACACTGGCTGTGAAGGAGACGGGAAGGGAAAACAACACATCGTCGCCACGTAACCACGACGTGTCTCTTGACACGCTCCATTCATTCCGACAGCGCTACAATAGCCGTGGTCTGATTGCCAGAATTTGTCCGGCTCAATGGAAGTACAAAAAAACAAAAAAAAAAACGGGATCCGTTTCATCGTGTCAATCATCGCTGGAACCAAAATTATGGGATACTGCTATGTGTATTTTAGGGCAAGATGTCTAATTTGACGCTAATCTGAAGGTAATAGTGCCAAAGTGCTGCTTGAGATAAACCAACCAGCGCCTTCCTACCCTCAAATCAACGACACAGTAGAAGCAAATATGGCCTTTACCTTGTTATTTAGGAAAGCTAAAAAACACGTGGGAAAACAAAGTAGATGGTAAAAAGGTAGACGTGAACTTATGTTTGCGCCCACCCAGGTTGCCGTCACCTCTCATCTGGGATCCTACGCCACGCCAGCGAGAGCTTTGGGGGAACCCCCGGCTCGTTGACTGACCGCCGTGGCATTCAAAGTGCACTAGTAGTTAGCCCCCAGGTCCGCGCAGCCTGCTAATCTAACCTCACCCCCCTGATGCGAGCTCCAGAATAGGAACCCGAGTGTTAGCGTGAGGGCTGATGGTGTCGGACGTGAAAGGGGACAAGTGTCTGGAGGCTCCTCCACTCATCCCGCCGTCGGCCTCGCCCTCCCTGAGCCGCGGAGAGGTGAGTGGCAGGTCCGCCCGTTATCGCTGCCTCGGAGCTTCGGGAGCGGGCGGGGGGGCTTCGCGGCCCTCCGCGGCGCTCGTCTATCTCCTTCCAGCACAGGTGTCAGTTTGACCGGACCACCCGCGGGCGCGCGGACGCTTCGGCGAGGAGAGATTTCTCAACTTTCAAAGTGTTATCCGCCTTTCCGTCTTTCTCGAGAGAAAAGCGGCGGAGCGTGTTTCCAAAGTCGTTAAATGGATGTGGACCATCGCGCCAAATGCAAAGTTTGGCTTGTTCTTGGAGTTGGCAGACACAGAGGACAATTCGGACAATTTTATGCTTCCAACTCGGTGGGAAGAGTTTGAAGAAGGACTGATTCTGTTCGAGCGGGGCCATAAACGTAAGCCTGTGAGTTCCATCTTGATCAGCTTGAGAATATCACCAAACACCTTTAACACAAACCACAATGGAGATGAGAAAAAGCCAGACAGGTCTCTCGCTTCTGTCGAGAGCTGAAACTCACAGAAGCACTCCAAAATCTCACATAACAGACTTGTGCTTCTGTACAATTGGCATACTACCATAAACCATAAACTCAGAACTCTTCGCTCTGTCATTCTTTACTGACAGCACTCATGTAAACGTTCAGATTTAGTTTCCGAGTCTAGTTCCCCAACACGTGCTGGCGCTGGATTTTTGCGGGTGAAGACTTTTCCACGCTCCTGTGCTGTCTGCTCCTGGGTCTCCTCCCGTACATGTGACAATTCCTATGCTATTTCACGCCGGGTCTACCTGATAGCGCGCTTTCATTGCCTCATTAGAGCCGGAGCAGGATTTTGCAAGCGACGGGTAGTGGCCCTCATTTGATACTGCCGAATAGCCGAGAAAAAGTCATGTTTGTGTTTTTTCTTTTAACCCAATTTCCTCTGCTGTTTGTCCTTTTTGGAGACCGATAAGAGGTGCGACCAGGATCCCACGAAGAAGGCGAGGGCCGAATTTGAGGCATACGGTGCCACCCGTGTCTCTATTAGTGGAGCAACACGTGGCGGCGCTCAAAGAGGCCATTATATTTTTTTGAGCGCGTGTCGCCGTGTGAAAGTTAAAAGGCTTTGGGACCCATTAAAAAAGTCAACACGCTTCCCCCCACCCCTGAAGTATCGCAGGCAGCAAATCAAACCTTTGTGCAGAATCAAGAATCGACCTCTCGGGAAACACAGCAGTCAGGATCGGAGTCATTTTGAGGTGAAGCTAAAAGTAAGCTCATGTCGAGAAATTTGCTCCAAATGCGATTTGGAATATCGCACTTGCACTAGCGATCATACTGCCACGTATGAATGAACTTTCCCCGGGCGGTCTCGGCCAAGATGTTTGAGTTCAGACCAAAAAATGCGAATCAAAATACGGTTCGCTTCCCGTGTAAGCAACGAGAGAGAGAGCAGCATTCTTCCGCATTAACGACATCCTGCTTCCCGAGCAGCCACTTTGAAGGAACATGAACAGAGGTGGATCAGATTTTTCTTTTCAACTTGATTCTGTGACCCGCGATGACCCGGAGATACACGCAAAAGGAACAAGAATGTTCAAGCTCTTCTGGTGATGGACTTTGATCAGAAAGAACCACCAATACCAATCTTCATGTAACAATGTCTCATCATTGGTTTATCTCCAGCAGACCATCAATCAGCAGCTCATTCAGACGGATGCTGAGTCTGTCTCGGTCTGATAATGACCTATTGACATCCTGACATCAGCTTTAGTTGAAAGGTGAGGGCGTGACCACCCAATTGCTGATTTTTTTGCCTTTTTGCAGCTCATGGGAGCAAGCTTTTATGCTCAGTCCTCTGAGCGTGCTTTGCGGGACATCTGAGCGGCTCCTCGGGGAGTGATGTCGAAAAAACAAACAAACACGAACGCACATGCGGAGAAAAAACGTTGCACAGCATCCAATTGATGCCGTCGAACAAATTTGGAAGAGAAAGTTGACTCAAGACATACATAACAGAGAAAGTCAGTGCGTGAATAATAGATGGGGAGCCGAAAGCCCAGGCGCCGTCTGAGAGCAGCCTGGATCCTGTTACCACACACTCCCATAGAGAAAGACGCACAAACAAACACACACGCACACACAGGTAGTGTCCCAGTGACCTTTGTGCCCCAATTTGTAAGGCTGCTATCACCGAACTGTCCTAGTTTTACTATGTATAATCCAACGACTAGACACAAATCATGTCTGCTCCAAAAGTATTGGAATCGCAAAGTCAATCCCATTGTTTTTGTTGTATATTGAACACTGTTGGAGCTTCAGATCAAAATCGGACTGTGGACATGAACCAAGCAGCGAGAGAGAGAGCGACAGGATAGGACAGGACGCAGAGTTGGAGGTAGCGGAGACGACGAAGAGAAGAGATGCAGGAGATAGGCTAAGATGGAGACAATTGCTTCGCCGCGGTGACCGCTGAAGGGAAAAGCCCAAAGGCGAAGAAGAAGAGTAGCTAATTAGGTGGCTTGTATGCGCTGCATTCACACCCAGCCGCAAAGTCATTAAACGCCCCGCCTGTGCAAATTTGTTACCCGCTATACGTCGGCCGCCCCCTCCCGTTCACTTGCGCGTGCCGATGATTTATGACTTTGCCTCCAAAGTTCCTAATTAAAATGAGAAGCCCCTCGTAGGCAATTCCTCAGAGATAAGCAGGTGTGGATTCCTTGTGTTCTCCACGCGTACTGTATATCCCCCCGTCGCCTTCCCCGAGGCCACTTGATTCGTCTTTGTATTCCTTCCTCGACTCCACTTTCTTTCCCCTGCTTTTACTCCGTTATGAATCAGAGCGGCACGCCGCGTGGACTGTTTGAGCCCTTTTCCCCCACTGAGGTGCAAAATTGCATTGCTGGCACGGCGGCTCCAGAGAGCGAGGAAATAGGAAAAAACAAGAGGAGCGACTGCGGTAAAGCCCCCCCAAAGGCATGTGTTGATTCACCGAGCACGATAATAAAAGGAAAGAAAAAAAAAAAAAATCAACAGAGAGGCAAATAGCGGGGATGCATTCAAGCTTTCAAATGCTTTCCACAAATGCCCTTTACTAAAATTAGCACCTAGTTATCAAGGGTGAATGTGAGTTTCACACCGTAGCACATGTGCAATGCATTAAGCATGACAACGAAGGCGTTACAGCGCAGCTAAAATGAACAAGCGTGTTATTTCAGCATGGTTGCTTATCTAATCACAAAGAAAGACGAGTTCACAAATAAAGAGGGCGTGCAAGCGCGCTATTGATGATTCCCTTTAACGGCTACATCCCAAAGAGTTTATCACATGCAAGACGCTGAAACGTTGCGAATTTTCAAATGACGAGCAAATAAATTGGAAGATGAAGCAACATATTGTTAAATTGTCTTGAGTGAGTCATGACATTTGAAACTACATTTGTGGTATCGCTGTGTGGGTTTTATTGGGCGAAAGAGATGTTTTATTTCGGGCTCATCTGCTGGAAAACCCGTTATAAAAGGGTGTGTAGACTTTTGCAACCGCATCATGTTGTTTCCGAAATAGAGAACGTTTAAAATGAGTTGCACGTATCGAGAAGTGGCAACTGCATGTTGGGCGTGTTGCTTTTAAGGGGCGTGGCCTCGTGAACGATACCAGGGGCTGGAATTTGTCACTTCGCGTGAACGCGAGCGGAACCAAAGGCACCGTTTACCTTGACGTCCCGCCAGCCTCCATTTTGTGTCCTCGCCAACGACTCGAGTCAACAGGCTAAAACGAGCAAGCGGCAACGACAGAAAGCAATGACGGGAAGCGTGGCTCCTCACCTGCCGCCCGCCGGATTGCGGGGGGGCTAGAAGACAGATAAAAGTTGATTCTTCCTCTCCGAGAAACACACGCAGACACGCAGAGGAGAGAAAGAAGTCTAAGAGGATATTCTGCTGAATGGGGACTGTCAGCTGGCGTTGTGCACAAATCCTCTTAGACCTCCAAATTTCAATTAGGTGAGGAAGCGCTCCGCTGGGGTGCTCATTGCGGCGCCGCAAGTACAAGGTGAACGGGGGGGGGGGGGGGGGGATTTGTCGCTCTGGCGACAGGCCTGCTCCACCAATGTTATGATTTAAAAAAGAAAAAGCAAAAAAACAGCGTGCTACCTCAAGCGCGTTTTGAGTGACAACGGCGCCGCACTCCAATGCCACTCCAGTGCTCAGCCGGCGCTGTGGCAATTGGGTTTGTTCCACCGTGTGGAGTTTGAACTTCGCCTGGCGTCCGTGTGACAGCCGCAATTACGCCGCGCGTCCGCCTCTCCAAAGCGACGCCGACTTGCTGTAATTACAACACCCCGTGCGGCTGCGCATTGGCTTAATTTGAACCGCATCCGCCCCCGCCGCCCGTACAATAGACGACTGTGTGTGTGTGTGTGTGCATGCAAATTCGAATTATTGGTCATTGGCGCGTAAAGCTAATACTCGCCAAATGGAAACATGTGCAACTTTGCTAGCACTCGCTACCTGAACAGAGCGAGGAACATTGTCAGACACAAAACTCATACTGGGCATCAAATTCAGTGCTATAGGGCTCATAAAAGCAGGTTAAACAGACTCAGACAGTTTTTCCCTCGCGCTAATTATAGTTATATACTTATAAATATATTACTGAAAATAACGACTGCGCTCCTGCGAAACCATGACTTCCATCGCATCCTATTTATTCGATTTCTCGTTCATATGTGATGTGTTTTCACAAAAGCAGCCTCCAGAAAATTGAGATCGATATCTTCTAATTCTACGATTGATTCCCTTTAAAATGAAGTGCGAAAATGGACACAAGTTGAAATCTCTAGTTTGGAGAAAAACATTCATCTTTCAATGCTGCATGTGGCGTGCCGGGTACCGTAATCAAATATTCCGAATGCCCATTGGCTACTCTCTAACAAATACCGATTCCACTGTTGCGTCAACCAGTTTGGACGTCTACTCTTTCTTCATCGTTAGCTTTGCTTTCTCGCCTCCCAGTGTCACCATCAAACCCTTTTGAAACAATCCCTTCTTTGCCAAAACTTCACACCGACGCTCTCATCTTCTCACCTTATATCAACCCCCCCCTCGCTCTACTCCGGTCCCAGCATCCCAGTCGGCTTTCATCCTCCCCAGGTTAGATTACTGCAAAGCACTGCCTGTCTGCCAGCATTCCTGAAAGCTTTTCATCTATGCTCCGATTCATCTGAGGAGGGGGGGGGGAGCGAGCCAGGGAAACAGAGAGATTCCAGAGCCCTTCCGTGGATAACCCGCAGTACGGGGCCTGATGGGAAATATCCCAGAGACGCCCACTGGAAGCTCAGAGGGGCATATGGTGCAAAGAGGATGCGAGCGCACAGGAGTCTGCATTCCGGTAAAACACGCATGTTTAGCCGAGACATCAGACTACACACAGCACAACACGAATCAAACGCTTTTCCCACCAAGAAGATTAGCAAAGCGGCTGTCTGCCCCGTTTGTCCAAACAGCTAAATCCGGATCGACTCTGGCAGCATACAAATGAGGAAGATTGACGTGAGATCCCTACAGCAGACTTCCTGAAGATGCGACCGGGAGAAACAAACCAATCGCATTCGCATCTCAAGATGAGTTTGGGAATTAGTCCTCAAGTCACGTGACTGATATTTACGGGTCTCTCCCGACCCGGATCACCCTTGCTCTTTCATCTTCCTGCTGTCAGCGCGGCCTTGGCATTGATGCCGCGTTCTTCTGCGCGCGTCGGAAAGATAACACCCCGCCACACAAACTAACATCCCATTCATCGCCGAGTGTCTCCTCGCTTTCATTATTCCAATGCGGAAAGTGCCGCGCATAATGACTAAATCAGCTCTTGTGTGATTATGACGTTGAGAGCGACGACGGCTTGCCGATTTATCGCTTTTCTCAAGCGCCCGCTTGAGCCGAACGAGCGGGTTTACCGCGGCCGGCCGGACAAAGCTCCGGCGTCCTCCTACGAAGACGACCGCCGATTCCCGGAAGCTGAGTCATCAGCCTGGAAATGCCATGCAACTTTAACAAGTTCGCCTCCTTCCAGGTCCTTATACAGTATATCATCTCACGCCATTCAAAAATCATTCTACGCTTTTGAATTTAGCCTTCACACACAATTCCTCCAAGTTCACACATAGTCCTCGGTAATTAAAAGACGTGGCGTGTGCACAGAAAAACCAAATCGCACGCATGGTGTTTGGGATGCGTGAATCTTGATTTGTAACGGGAAAACAGATAAAAAAAAATGATTCCGCGCAACTCTAATTATGACAGTATTATCCAGGCTCCCTCACTTTTGTTATTTCTTAGAGGCCACACATACTATCTGGCATGACGCGCAAACACCATAGCAACCATTAACTTGAGTGCGGAGCTGCAAATAAAGAAGTGCATTAGTCTTATTATTAGCTCTAATATGCTTGTGCTGTGTGCAGTCTGTTGATGAGACAGCCAATTAAGTCATTGGACAGCTGTGTATTACACAAATTCTCTTTTTCATTTGCTCTTCTAGAACTGTATTTTACCACGCTTGAAGCAAGCACATCGCACGAGGACCAGAACAGGTTATAGAATTAACTTCCTTATCCACCTTTTGCATTTTAATGAAGCGGTTGAGGGTCAGTCAGGGGGTCTGGGGGACAGAGAATGGTGGGGCTCAACCATTTTTTTTTTTAGAATAATATGTCGCAGTGATTGAATGAGAGTAAGGTGAGCCAAGTGTGTGTTTAAACGAAAAACACGGGGGTGCAGTAAATATGACACGTGTGTACGTCTCCCATAATCCAGACTAAAAGAGTAATTCGGGCCTTTCCTGCGGGCATTTCTCCAAAGCTGTGAAGGTATGCCGCCTGATAACAGAGCGGGCGCGTGTGGATTAAGTCTCTATTGAAGGAACTGTAATTACCTGCTGATATGAATATTATTATTAGCGCTACTGGGCAAAACCCTTAACATTTTCTTTTCAAAAAAAAAGCACGCAAGAGAATGGGAGGGGTTAACTCAGCGCAAACTCAATGACCTCGCCTCAATTTTACACAAGACGACTAATACCACGGTGGCTGATACGGAAAGGTATTATAATGTAATTGCAACCTAATGTTTAGGCAAATGTCAGTAGAAAAGGCAGCGGCGATTTCAAAAAACATGACAGAAATTTGTATTTACCTGACCACATGACAAGAGTAAGGATAAGAGCCAAAAAATGTCCATATTACCATTTTTTCCCAACTCTGGAGAATTGCAATCAATGTTAGAAGGTTGGCTGGTTGGACGTAGTCCAAATGACAATGACATATGCTTGAAAACGTTGGCTTGGCTAAGGGAAAGGAAAGAATACCCCCCCCGGGGCCAAGGGGTTCAGACTTATGATCAAAGGTCCACCCGAAACGGAGACTGAAATCGTTCTTTTGGACAGCATCAACAAAAAACCCGGCGCGAAAAAAATCCCGGCATCGCAGGGGGCCAGGGTGACTCTTCTCCATTGGACAAAAGCCCTGTCAGTCATCCCAGGGGGTCAGGAGGATGTCAAAACTCAAACGAGGGCGGGACAATGTATACACTCTGAAAGAATGCATGGCTAATCAACCTTTGGGGAGCGAGGCGCATAACAACATCGAAATGACGGTCTGTCTGAGTCCCAATGCAACTGATGCCTATTCAACCGCGTATAATGGAGGAGTCCATGAAGAGGAGTCATTGACACGCACTGACGTCCACTTCACGGTGCTTTTTGGAACTGAGCGGGCCGAAAAAAAAAAAAGCCCACTCGGGCCTCGGGCTACGAATGCCTGAGGAGAGGCGCCGGGGCGCCAACCTTTGGGGGTCGAGCCGGCGCAACTAGGACAATAACAACGGCTTTGTCTGGTCGCCTCATACGTCTGACGATCTGGAACGTACTGGCGGAGGTAAAAAAACCAAAAAAACCTGGACCGATTTCCTCCAAGCATCAGTCAAATCTAATTTGAGCGGCTGTTGCTGCTCATATAGAAATAGATGACACGGCGTACACGTGAAACCCCCGTCTAGCATTCCTCAAGCGGCCGACTGCGAGACCACCGCGACTCATTATTATTCTTCCGCTCTTGTGCGCGAGTTAGTGTCCAGACTGCTTTGCATTCCTCACCGCCGATGAAAGCAGGACTACGTGTGTAATTAATTGGATATGTTTGTAATTAGAGAGCGAGCGACGCACACCCGGGCTGCTTTTGTTTTGCCTGTCGTACCCGACGACGGCACGTGACGGATAAAAAATGATTACACGCAACGCTAATTATGACGGTATTATCCAGGCTCTCTGACTTTGCAGGGTCATTTCTTATGATGTTACATGTATGTTGTAGAGGCTAAACATACATCTGGAATGATGAGGAAACGCCATAGCGGCCATTAACCCATCTTAAAAACAGTGGGCCCCGTGTTACGAGATTCATCTGTTCCGCGGTTGGGCTCGTAAGACGAATTCACCGTATGATGGGCAATCCAAACATATGATAAATAGCTAATGAACCCCAGGTAAAAAACATCAAAATTGTACATACATATTAAAAATTGGTCCCAAAATAGTATAGTAAGTGATACGTATATATTATATACATGTATACGACCAGAAAACAACTTCAGAAAATTCAACTTTGAATTAAGCAGTAAAATGCACTATAAATATGGTTTTGTAACCACTCACAATCGAACAAAGCTTTCCCGCCATTTTGAAGCGAGTGAGGCCGACCAATAGCAGACCACCATCTCCTTGAGGAGACGCCGACCAATAGCAGAGTAGAAGTGTAGTGACGCGTTGCAAGGACATCAACTGAAAATAAGTGTTTACTTATAAACGCCTGCAGATGGAGACGAAACAACACAAATTCAGCCAAGCCCCTAGGGTCATGACAGTTGTTTTGGTCGCATAACCGGGAAAATACCATAAAGAAGGGATAAAAAAACTCAGTGTTCCATGTCGCAACATGAAAATAACGTAAGTCAAGGGTGCTGTAACATGGGGGTCCACTGTATATATATATATATATATATATATATATATATATATATATAGTTTATATGTATACACATTTAGATTCAGCTGACTTTTTTCACAAAAGAGTGCCCTGCACTGAAAATAGTGGCGTTTCCAAAGCAAGGACAAAGGCGTCCTTTGGCGCAAACGCACGAGGGAGCAGCGAGTCAAGCAGGCAGCCATTGCAAATTGTTCAATAAGCCACTTAGCTTGGTCTCTACATCGGAGCTGCGCAAATGAATGAGGCAGCGTGGTGAGCGGTGCTTTGACTTCTTCTCTTTGCTTCTTGCCTGGCGGGGAGGGTCGCTAATGAATCCGTTGTGCGAGTGCGTGTTTGTATTTTCGCCTGACCGAAATTTCACATTTCCACAAGCGCGTGTGCACTTCAAACCGGGCCGAAATTTCATCTGATTAACACCTACTACCATTTCCGCCACAAACACCCTGGGCGTGAATACACTTTGCTTCCCGCTGCTTTTATTTCAACGAAGGTGACACCAAACATTCTTTTTTTGACAACGCATAACTAAATAAGGAACTTTTCATGCATTTCACGGATCATTTGGTGCCTCGGCGCAACGGACGGACGGCGTGGGGGACGGCGTGTTTGTTTTTCTTTCTTGGTTCAAAATACCCCTTGCATTTTAACTGGAACACATAAAAGGAAGCGGAATTTGACTATGTCCTTCAGTTGTCCTACGTGAATAAAGTTGCGTCTTTCCGTCTAAATCACAAGTGTGAAACTCCAGTCCTTGAGGGCCGGTATCCTGCATGTTTTCCACGTTTCTCCGCTCCAACACAGCTGATTCAACTGATTATCTTCTTAGCAATCGCTGCAAGAGCTTGAAAATGGTTCTTATTTGAATTAAAAAACTGGAAAACATGCAGGATACCGGCCCTCGAGGACTGGAGTTCGACACCTACGGGGAGTTCGAAAGAGCAGCCTGGCGTTTTCCCGAAGGATGACACCCTGGTCCCAGAAAAGAAGACGTGGGTCCCTCCGGACCCTTCTCGCCTCTCTCTCCGTGCGCCTCAGTTGCATGGCTGGGATAACCCTGAGTTGCCATGGCAACAAGGACTTGCCGCTGCAGCGGCGGTATTGCACAGACTACAGATGGAGAAGGTGGAGGGAAATCAAAGGAGCGAGGCAAAGAAGTGTGCATCTAGCGAGGGTACAAGAAGAGCGTCCCCAAAATTCCTTGGCACTTGAAAAATCGATATCGACTTGTCCTAGTTGTTCCTCTTTTGCCCAAACTCCTTGGCCAGCTTGCTTTTCCTCCCTCCTGGCTTGGTTCTACTCTTTTCTCCCACTGTCCATGCCTCCTTCACTCCCCTCGCACAATGAATTAGTAATGACACACTTGCAAGTCCACAGTGGTGACGGAATGGTAATTATGAAAATGTCAATCCCGGTTACGCCGGGAGAATGAAAGAGCGGCCATTAATATGGGCGACATTTGCACTTTGTTGGGCTGATGGGAGGACCAGAGCTAATTCGGCTCCCTTCGCGAGAATCATGGAAGATTTGTCGTTTCCGCAGGCTCATTTTAGTACGGGCGCTTTCCGTCGTGCGCCAGGATTTGCCGTACTACTTGTTGCCCTCCTTTCGCGAAGAACTGAACACAAACAGTATGTGACTGTGATTTCTTTACGTTTGTTTTACGTATGTTTTTTTTTTTTTAATATCTTGTATGGGTTTCCACTGTTAAGTGAATTTTGTTGCTCTGTATTCAAGCATGTACAATGAAAACACAGTTCAGACCGCGAGAAGGACGAGTATGGCCGAACATGCTAAATTCCTTCATCGCGGTCATTCTATAAATGAAGTTAGCTTCATGCTAAAAGCTAAAATCATCTCTGGGTGCACCGGATGATGGGGCAAAGTTTCAAGGAACTTTTCAAGGTCTATTTTTGTAATTGGATTAAAACTAGCGTTACTTTGCGTTATGATAACAAACCAGTCCAGCAAATCCGTCAAACCTAGACCAATTAGGATTACAGTCCTGCAAACAGACCCTCATATGTATACGTATTTTACCTTTCAGACCACGCGGCAACCGGAACGCATCTGAAGCCGAGATGACGTGCTAAAAAGTGAGTTTAAAGCGCACTGTGGATTTGTTTAAAAATACCATCACGAGGCATATCATTAGAATATAAAAAGCTAGCCCAGGGGAGGGAAGCAATAAAGTCTCTATCTGCCACTATAGATTCCCAGGTATACGTCGAGCTGTCACACTGATGTAGCAATCTGACCTGAGCAGGTCCAGCATGCTGAAAGTCACATCAGCCTGATAAAGATGCTCATAAAAGGATTTATATTGGCTGTCACGGAGTGTATAGATTCCTATCTGGAACATACAGATGCAGACGTAAACACGTACAGGTGGCTGCTCTCATTCATCTTGACAATTTATGCTCCCAATTCCCGCAGACCCCCCCTCCCCCCACGTGATCTCGCCGACTGATATTGCCTGCGATCGGCGGGGTATTGGCCGACAAGAGGAAATCACAGCGATAGCATCGCATTCGGGAAGCTTCCTCCGCGTCGCGTCCGCTACCGCTGCGTCCGCCCCCAAAATTCTGCATGCTTCCATTCTTGGTCGACAGAAAGACATTTTCTGTCAAATGGCGGATTACAAACGGACATATCGCACGGATGATGGAAATTTGGGATGCGGCATGTATTTCAACGAGTGGGACGCTTCGACAAAGAATTCAACGATTTCACCGCATGCCGTTACGCGCATATGAAGTGGCTCATTAAAACAAATGCGCGGCACCAGAGCGGATTTTTACGACGGCCCTCGCCTGACATATATGCGTACAATAAAGTTTGACGCTAAGTGGAGGTGGACATATCCATTAACAAAATCTAGTTGTAAAAAAAAAAAAAAAAAAAAAAAAAAAACCCGAATGGAAGGTAAACAAACGAAAGGCTTGGCACTCACTTTCGAGTGTGAAAATACTTGCTTACGGCGACATGCGCGCGCCTGTTTGGAAAGGCTTAGAAAAGTTATCGGCGAGCATTATCGGGCGCCGCTCAAGGTCGCTGCGCTCGGGTTTAATTAACGCGCGCCGCCAGAGGGAGGCTCCACCGATACGGCGAATTCCGAGAGCGCCGTTGCGGGCTGGCTGCGCGCAAATGTGCCATCTGTAAATCAGGCTAATGGAGGCCACTCTTTGCACTGCAGAAATCAGCCTGAGCGCAAATTCACGTTTTATGGAGAGGAACTCTGTTTACATGCACAAATAATGACACACATGGAAACAGTAAACTATCCACCAGACGTTTTTTTTTTTGTGCACAGTTCATAACTATTTTTGGTGTATTTCCACTGTTAACCACACGGTGGTGGCGCACTTCATTTTGACATTTGAGTTTGACTAAGGAAGATTGAAATAAGAAGTATGATGATTCAATTCATCCTTGGTTTTTTTTTTTTCTTATTATTCCTGAATGTCAACCCATTTGAATCCTACTTTTGAGCTTTGTATTGCTGTAGGTTCATTTTTGATGAAAAAAAAATGTAAACAAGGTGCAAAGATTAACAGGATCAAATTACTGGATAATTATTTTGGATGATTAAGCGTTTAGAAGTAGAAAATATCATATTTAGCCTCCTGGGAGAAAATATTCTAAGATTTTTGTTTTGTCCTCAAGGAAAGCTGATAAATTTAACATTGTGACGAAACTAAATGAGATATTGACAACTGCTTTTACGTCTTGACATGTAAAGATCCAAATATTATTCTTATTATACAAATGACTTGATTATTAAAGAGGGATCGGTACAATGTACATACAATACTTTTGTATTATCTATTGCGCTTGCTCTAAGTCAAGGAATTTTGGCTCGTATGTTATGATGTATGATTTAAAAAGTGTCATGTTAGTCATGGACCTCCCTTGACACTTCTGGAAGTCAAATATCCAATTAAAACGGTCAATAAGTTTTCATATCGCTCAAATGTGGGTTAAGGCCTTGTGGTCAAGAGCAAAGAGCAAAATACCGAAGCGAGGGGAAAGAACGTAAAAAGCGAAACTAAAGGGAAGTAAAGAGCATATAGAAGGACAGGCGGACTGCAATGCAGTTTCACCGCCAAAATGAGAGCAAAGGAATCCGGGGAGAAGCAGGGAGGGAGAAAGAAAAGCGAGCGACCATGCCTCCAGTCCCCGTGACGGTCCGCCGGATGATTTATGGCCAACATTGTCCGCTGGTGTAATTGGCCGCCGCCGCGCTCCCTACTTCGTCTTCTTGTTGGAAGCAGAGGTGTCTGCGGATGGACTCAAGTCAAACGTCTTGGAGGAAGTATTACGCACGGAGAGCTAGGCTAAAATTATTGACCGAGCCCCCGCCTGCTCGTACAAACGCTTTGTATAACGCTTTGTTTACTACGGAAACTCGTAGCGTGAAAATGAAACGACGTAGAAGAAAGGTGGGTTTGATGACGCGGCACAGAGAAAACGCGAGTCTCCGTTTACTCAAACGTGGTCTCGCCGCATGCCGGTTGACATGAAGTCATTTTCGATGAACTGTTCTGTGGGATCGGATCGAAATACGTTCTATTCCCAGGCTAAATGCTGTTTTGGTGGCATCGCGGAGGAGGTCCCGAGTGAGCTGTTCCTTTGGAGCTGCTAAGTGAGGCAGGCTTCTGTGAGAGACACACTTCAAACGGACGCCGTGTGTCTTTTATCTTCCCATTCATGCAGAGTGCACGCGCGCAAGAGATGGAGAAGATGACAGCAAATTGGGCCATCATCAAGCCATTAAAATGGCCGTTATCAGGAGTAATTTTGGACTCAAGGGAGTGAGGCCCGGCGCTACCTGTTACATGAGACTCATGCCCTCCAGTGGCCATGTTTACAATCACCCGCAATTGTACAGGTACCGCGGTACGACTAAACCGGCGACTTGTCGTTTCCAAGCCGTCAGGGAAGGGGGCGGGGCATGCATGTGTCAACATGCGGGCCAAACAAAGGGAGAAAAGGAGCTGAGTTGTTGTGCTGACTCTTTCCTTGACAATGTGACAGACAAACGCAGAAGTTCAAAATTCATTCGTTCACCGCCAGCCAGTTATGAAGGACATCTATCGCCCTCAATGGGAGCGAGTTCAAAAGGCGCACTCGCGCACACACAAACAGCCTGGGGCTGATATACCCTCAACATTTTCCATATCGGCGCGATTTCCAATGGTTGCATCACTTGATGACAGCGGCATGACTAATTAGCCCGTGAAACCAAATGAGCTCTTAAAACTCATTGTGGATAAACCCTGATCTGGGTGGCACAAAACATTTTAGAAGTTGAGAAATAGCCACCAAATAGCTGTAAAAAAAAAAAACTATATATATATATATACATATATACAGTGGACCCCCGTTTTACAGCGCCCTTGACTTATGTTATTTTCAGTATATCTGTAGCGTACAAGAATAATATATTAGCCAACGACAGATGTCGAGGTCAATAAAAGCAGCCGATGAAAGGAAAACACACAAAGACAGAGGAGCTTCCGTCCAAACTTCTGTCTGAGTAACAATGAAAGTGGCGAGAAACTTTACGCCGGAAAACAGGTGCCGATGAATATTCATGGCCGAGGCCAAGCCGCCAACCAATCACCAAGCGCAATTGTGCGAGGGAGTCAGTGTTTTGTTGAGCATGTGTCTGAATATCTGTGTCCTTGCGTGGGTGGCCAAATTTTTTTCTTGTGACAAATACCACCATTGCTTAGTGAGTACGAAAAACAGAGCGACTACAAGAGTGAATATTCATGCCTCATAAATAACAGCAGGGAAAAACAAGCGACGGGGTCAAGTCAATCAACGGCAAGTCCAAATGATGCCGCGTTGCAGATTTTGGAAGAAAAACAAAAAATATAGCCGGTAAGTGCGGAAAACGATAGTGGCGACGCAAAGCCCGGGAAGTGGCGTCACGCAAAACCGTGTTTCATCTGTGTAGCAACACACAAACTCCCGTTTCTCATCCGATCGATTGCAATTGGACTTTTCGTCCCTCAAGTAGGCAGGAAATAGGAATATGCAAAGTAGGAAATCAGAGAAATATATATATACATGCATATATATATATACATATATATGTGTGCGTGTAGTCTCATTGTACGCACAAATGCAGCAAGCCAGCCAAGCTCACAAATGAAATATTAGAGGTGTTCCAATTTGCATCTCTACCTTCAATTATTCAATTATTCAATTCAACTAATCCCCATCTAGCCTTGCCTCGTCCATCCATTCCTCCCTCTCTTCTTCCTTCCTTCCTGCAGCTGCCCAGCCTGCTGCTCCGCCGCTCCTCTCTAAGGTGAGCGAGTGATGGCACCCACCCGTGACGCCACGCTGGGACATGTGGCCGCCACACATCTCATCTGCCTAAATTAGCATGCATTAGACTCCCACATTTGCAGTTAAATTGCGTACGAGTGTGCCGCACGGGGGAGAAGGCTCAAGAAGTTTTTTTTTTCTTCTTCTCCACCAATTGTGTGGCGCCTTACTGGAAGACATTAAAAAGCCACGCGGATTTAATGCGACTGCTGGCGCCTGATGTCGTACTATTGTTAAGGTGTGTGTTTTAAGCGGGCGGCGTGTTATCACCGGCCAGCAGTCCCACTGCGATCGTCACTGAATAAACACACCTAATAAAACATTGTCTCCGCTGGTTCTTAGTCACACATGAGAGAATTTCATGCTTGGTTAAGGAAATTTGATGATATTATTTTGCTTGTGAAAAACAAATAGTACGAAGTGAAGAGAAGACCTACCTGGTATCGAGGCAATCGTTTCAACGGCGCCATGGAAGGCAACATGGAAAGAAAGAAGGGATGAGAATTAGAGATAATCATGGAATTAGTCACAACAAAACTAGCGTAAAATGTTCAATCGACACCGTCTAGCAGCCACATGTGTCCAACTCATTGGGGGTTGTTTGCGCAGATCCAAAATCTACACCAACGGGGCTGAAATGATCAATTTTGTCACGCTCGTAGGGAAAATCCAATTTGCTTCTCCTCACCCGGATCCCTACGCCGCATCGGCGGTGACGGCGCGATGGCCCGTGCCAATGTTTTGCCATCGTTTATGCCAGCGCTAGTTAAGCCCGGGGTCAGAAAGTCCATTAGAGTTCTGGCAGGTGTTAATCAGTTCGCGGCTTTTGGAGGGTGTCATTTTTGGCAATCTAGCAAAAAATAGCATATTCTCAGTCTCTCACTATTTGACGGCGACCAGAAGAATAAGAGATGAGGTCCCGGGGCTTTCTTCTGCCAGATGCGGAAGGTCAAATCTGCCTAAAACCGTTCCTGATCTTAAAGTCTAGCTCGCGTGACAATCGACAGTCGTCCATGATCTTAACTGATTTCAACCGGTAAATGCGCCAAAGGTGTCATTGGCGCAAAAGTGCGCGGCTGAAAAATGAATTCCAGATCAGGGCCAATGTTCCAAACAAACAAGCGCAGTCACTCGGCGGCCGCATTGAAGTGTCGCATCACAAGGAAGCAGAGGAACCAAAGAGTCGCTAAGTGGAAAGCTTTGTGGGGCTTAGAGATAAAAGGCCATAACAGAGCCGCAACGTCGCCGTTCTCCGTTCATAATGGCTCGGCCTAAGCCAGACGCATCGTGGTGGAATCGCGTCCCTCGCCGTGCATGCGATAGCGATGAGTCATCAAGGCGGCAAAGGGAAAACGGGACATGAAGCTGTTTCAAAGCACCTAAATTGCGCACGGGGGTGAAATATAAACACGGAACCATCTCTGTACAAACAAGGTGTTTATCTCCGGTTGATTGAAAGCGGTAAGTGATCATTCTTAATGGTTCCAATCATGCGGATTGAAGCAGATGTTCTCTTTGATACCACTGACTAGTATAGGAGTCACGGTCGCGGTATTATCGACCCTCCAGTCGGCCATGACTAACCAAAGGAGCGAGACTAATTTGGATCAGGCTTCCATTGTAAGTACAGGCTGTTCCTATGGGTGTCAATTGATCAGCAAGGCCCACCCACATCAGTCAGATCACTTTAGACGCAAGAGAAAATCCATATGGAATCCCCCGAAGGACCCGAGGCATCGCCGCCGTACCCAACACGGCACCGCCTCCCGACCCCGCAAGGTCGAGACCGGGCCGCTTCCAGGGGGAGCGTCTTGGGGCAACCTTTTTTCACTGATGCATCCCCTATGAATATTTTTTTGATCAACTTTGGAACTACATAATGTTTCACAAAGAAATCCCAGTAATACAATTCAGGTAGTTGCTTTATGTTCCAACTCATTTACGCGTAGCTTTCAAATAGTTCCGCTGCAGAAACCCTGTTCAAATCTCACATCCCCCCCCGAAGCGCCTTCAAATACCCAATTTGAGAACTACTGGCTTATTGCATTATCATATTTTATATTTGATCGCAGCATACGTTGTCACTGAGAATACGCCGCCTTATTGGAATTAGCATTCGTGCCCTGCAAATGAGATAGGAGACGACGGGAGTGTGGGAAAATAGCAGAGGGGAATGATGGAGATTGTGATTAAGGTTCAACAGATGGGCGTCATTTGGATGAAACGGCTGACATTTGGACGCTGAAGGAGAGAAGGCCGCTTTCGAGTGGCGTCCTCAAAAAGTGAGCAAACGCTCGGAAAAGATGACGCGCTTCACTTCCACGTGGGAACAAAGGAAGCGCTCCAGTGTGCGCCCTACTCGACCGTTGCGACGCAGAACTCATAACACTGTTTCACGCCGGCTAATGACCGGGCGTAATACGAGCGTAATTACCTGCCGAGGGCGTCTAATCGGAAGTAATCAGGACTGTCTGCGCCTGATGCGAAGGGGCCACGACGCGGAGATTTTGCTACCTCTGTGCAATTTTTAAGCTGTGTCATCCATCGCAACCTTTCTCCCTCACTAGTACCAGCAAGTGTTACAATCATTTCACTGCTTCCTCTTTTTGATTCCCCTTTCCTCCGGTGTCACTTCACGTTCCTCTCAGGATCACTTCCCTCCACCTCCCGGCTTGTCTTTCTTTCCGAGCGCCGGCGACAGCTCCCAGTTTCCCTTCTTGCTGCAAAATCCACCTCTTCTCTCCTAGGCTGCACACACTTGCGTCTGACTCCATTATTTATTGATTGGCAGACGGGTTGAGGTGCAGATGAAGGGCAGGGGGTCCACGCGAGGGGGCCCGAGCCGGAATTTCCATAAAAGATATTTAAGCCGAGCAGATCTGCGTAGCTCATCCGGCGCGGCTGAAAGACATACTCAAGTGTCATAGGGCATGATGAAAGTACAACCGAGACCTCCTGAAATATGGACATCATATAAGAGTGGAAATAAGGGAGGAGGGGTTAGGGCTTTTGTGTGGGTGTTTAGGGCTGAAGGTGTTATAAATTTAACCTATGCATCTCAGGATTTATTGTCAGGCACCAAGGTAGCCTCCGGTCAAAGGACCACTCACCATTTCTCCAAATGGTGCACGGTAAAAGCCGAGCGACGGTAAATTCCGTCTCACTTCCTCAAAATGTGCTGATTCAAAGGCAATGTCGTTGGTAAGAAGAGTGGGAGTGTTCTATAATAACTTATGAAAGGTCAGCCGTGGTTTTTTGCGGTCTCCTGTCAGCATTTTTTTGGGGGGCGGGGGCAGGAAAAAGACAATGCTAGCCATATATTTTAATTTGAGTTCCAAATAGCAACATACAAATTCGAGAGGGAGCTCCCACAGCTTTTGCAAGGTCCTCCTCTCTAGTTACTCTATAAATGATCTATTGGCCATCATTTAGCAAGGCTGCATGTTAATCATTCATCACAGGGAAGCGTCCGGAGCGCAGGAGAGTGTTAGCCAACCGTTGTAAAGATGGAGAGTGGAGGGTTCCCGCTGGGACCCGCCAGAGGAGAAGAAGCGCCATGGATCATACCGTGAACATTAATCACGCTAGCCTAGTTTCTCATGCAAAGTGCAAACATGCAGGGATGTCTCGGAGAAGGGGGGGGGGGGGCGGCACATGTGGTACCTTACACAAAAGTGTGACGGATGGAAACACAAGCTGCTGCTGTAACTTAATGGCTGTCAAGACTTTGCAGATTTCCGTTTCCCAAATGCGGTCGACAGAGCTGAACAGCAGTAAATGCAAGCTGGTGACTTCACTTAAAAACGGCAGAGGATATCAGCGGCGTGTTTTGCATTTGGTCCCTTCCTATTCTTTTGGGACTCACCCGACCCCCAACGAACTCGTAAAAACCACCACAACCAGGTCGAGATTATTCAAAACACCAAGACCAAAGAAAACGAAACCAGTCAGCCGCGCGCATCATCCGGAGTGGCTCGGAACCGTAACGTGGCAAAAACAACGCTAAGTCGGTGCCAAGTTCAATCCCGGAGAGCCTTTTGTCCACGTAACCCTCCTGCAAGATACCTCAAATGATCAGGATCATTCCCAAGCTTCCGCTGGAGATTATTTGAACCGCCGTGCACAGGTGGCAGCCGTATTTACGTGCCACCACGCAAGCATTATTCCAACCTACGCACTGGCGACATTCCCCAAGGAAGCCAACTCAAACAAGTGTTTGACCCACACATATGCCGGTCTACTTGCGTTTGTCTTCAAAATGTCTGGGTCATAAACAGCAACAGCTGCAGTCGTTTCTAATTAAATAGCCGCGCATCTGTCCGGGGTCCCGAGCGGCGTAAGTGCGGCGAGCCTTGTGCGTATTGTGTTTCGGGCGTGCCAAACCTGCCGCCGTTCCTCGCCAATCCCTTTCCTCGGATCGCTCTATCAACGCGCAATAAGCTTCAAGGCTTCGTGTGCGCTTTAATGTAGAGTAATAAAAGATATGGGGCGCGATGGGTAGGACTGAAGTGGTCCCGTTACTGTAATTATTAGAGTCAATAAAAGATAAGGAAATAAGGCTGCATAGACAAGCGTAGATGGGGGGCGGGCGGAATTGAGATCACATTTGGAAATACATAAAAGAAGGCCCTGAGTGGAAGCTTCTGTTGTGATGCTGACAAAGATGGTGAAAGAGCACTTTGTGGGTCGTGAATGGCAGCCAATGTCCAATTCCAGCTTGACATCACCTTGCCTCAGGCTACTTTTGCCTCCAAATTGAGGTCAGATGTCAGAGTGTACGGGCACCCCCGAACGCTTGAGTCAATACGTGGTACACGCGAGTACGCACAAAGACGCAAGGGGAGGGTGACGGACACGCATCCTTGGCTCATCGCGCCCCGAGGGGGAAGCGACGGTACTTGACCCGCTTCCATATTTACTGGTCGCTGCTGGCCTCAACAAAGAGCCGCCTATCTTCTGATATTTTCGACAGCAATATGCTTAGATCTCGCCTATGTCGAGGCTTCATTACACGGAGACACAAGCCGCCTTGTCCCTTCACCCACTCGTCATATTTTCAGAGTTTCAATGGCATATTAAACAGCTGCCAGTGTAACTCGCCGATGACTCACCCTTTTGTTTGACCGTTCAAACACCAGTCCAGATCCGGGACGTCTTCACAACTTCCTTCCGTCCATTCGATTCCGGCTCATTAAAGTACCCGGCTCATGTAATAATTAGTAAACGTCGTCCGTGTTGGCGTACGTTTGGCCAATCATCGGCTTCCCTGCATTGCGCTTAACGCGAGAACTAAAGGAGTGATTCCATGACCGCGGATGACTTTCTATTTGTTGGGCTGTGGCCTGAGGACATTGTTGACTGGGATTTATGAATGGAGGAAGAAATAAAGGTGTAGGACCCTGGGTCTCTGCTAATATATATATATATATATTTTTACGATGAGGTGCAGTGTATCCAACTGTGGTCTTCTGGTGGGTCAATACAAGCTATATGAGTGTTATTGGCAAGAATCTGTTAATCAATACACTCGATTGGCGTGGTGCTCGGAAGGGTACTTGAAAAAACAGAGGCAAAGCTTTGCTGTTTAAAGATTATCCCTCTTCGAGAGGTTAATGGGCGTTTACGAATGCTCTGCAAAGGTCCGAGACCATTTCAAACACCCATCGGCTATCCGGGGAGCGCCCCCCCTTAAGAGCTGGGGTCTCGTGTACTGGGGAACACGGAATCCTTGAAATATGGCAGCTACTAGTTGGCCAGTTTGCCTTAGGGAAGCTCTTTGCAGATCTAATTCCATCCTTGTGGGCCGATGTGTATCCTAGACCGGTCAATAGCTCCGACCCCTCTCCCAAGAGGTGAGACCTCCTAAAACATGCATGAGTCTAAGAGCTGGGAACGCGCCATCAGAAGCCTACAGGGCTTTTCAAAGCCAGTGGAATATCTAAAAGCTAAGTGGGACCATCTTTCCAGGATTTGATCTGAGGGTTTTTTTCATCCCTTCTAAGACTCTTTTTCCGGGCAGGGGTATTATTACATTGTAATAAGTAAAATACCTGCAAAGCTTGACATCATGGCCAGGAATTATCCATAGAAGAAGCTCCAGTATTCCTTCTCAAACTCAACGCTTTGTTCTCTTGAGATTTTCATGGAAATCGCACCATAATGCAAGGACGCCATTTGGAAATGAGGAGCGGCAAATTTTGAGCCCGTGAATATTTGACGAGGCCAAATCTGCGACCCAGCTGCTAAGAAGCAGGTGGGCGTTTGAGGGAGGGAAGCTGAACGAGGGGTGACAAGAAAGCACCTGAGCATTTCCTTGGCCGCAATTGATCGAAATCTGCTTGAAGATGTATTTGTTTACTAGCCCGAGCGCAGTCAATCCGTTCTCCCTCGCTCTCAGTGAATAAAGTTGAGGATCAATGCACTGTCATGGCTAATGTGCACTGAGGGCAACCCTTCCGAGTGGAAACTGGGTCTCGGTATCAGAGCATGGCTGACACAAATCACCGTTTGACAGTAAAAGCGGAACAACAAATGGGAAGTGCGAGTGCGTGAAGAGAGGGAGGACAGACAGCGTTGATGGAGTAGAGGACTCCCCGCCGACCGCCAAATTCATCATTAACGCACGGGAATGCGGAAACGGACGCAGAGGGGACGGGCGGGAAGAGACGATGAAGACGTCTTTGACGTCATTTTTTTCTTTGTTTCCGTTTCCCCAAACGCCTCGTCCGCCTTCTTCCATTCCGAACAATAATGCCCGGCGGCCATTACTGCCGGCGGCCCTTCGTTTTAAGTGCCGCCTTTATTGTTACAAGATGCACTCATGGAGTTTAAGGCCCATCGATTGGTCCGATCAATATGTCATCTTGGAAAAGTTTGGAGATGCTGCATTAGCGCTCCCGGATGCTTTGAATGCTCATTAGCTTAATGCGCGACAGAAGGTGGACTTGCGAAAGGCCATTTTCTTTCCCGCGCATTATTTTCCCGTTGACAACTTGAAACGCAACCTTTAAAATACAATCCAACACGCCATCCAACAACGGATAAGCGTCAATTGCTTCCCTATCTTCCTGCCGCCCGCCAATGAGCTAATCTGACATGCGGGATTCGCAATCGGGCCGCAGCAGGTGACGTGCGCAATGGAACGGCGCCCGACCCTCAGATAAGAGAATTCATATCGATTGTGCCTGCGTATCAGTCACATTGCGTCCTTCAGGAGGAACGGCGTGGTGGTGATGATGTTTCTGGAAGCATAGAGTTGCCAATGAGGAGCATTTTCTTTTTTGATCATATTTGGAAGTCAGTCCGGAAGTTGGAAAACAGGCTCGATTCCGTTTGCGAGTGCATTGGAATATATTTGAAAATCACTTTGAACGTTCATGCAAAAAAAAGTTCCTATTCGGGCTCCTCTTCCATGGTCATTAACAGATTCTAAAACTGTCATTTTTCCTATAACGCCACCATATATTGATTTTGATACATTTATTTTAAAGCAATCTGATTGTATTATAACACACCCCAGGAACATCATATTGTTTGCCCTCAATCTCCATCTTTTGTCTAGTAACACAACTTTGTCGGAAGCGAGTAAACTCGACACTTTCCGCGGATGAAAGCCTAATAAAAGCGCACGCGGCGGTGCGCCTCAGCCAAATATATACGGCGTGTGTGCGCGTGTGTCGCTAACAGGCGGCGCGCATACTCAAAAAGTGTTTTACAAGCTCAAAGCGCCTCTGGAACGATACACCCTTTTTGAGCGGATCCCACTGCGACTTCCATGCACGCTCTTCGGAATAACACCCCCGCCCATTCCAAACACACACAACATATTCTAAGGCTGCAATCATCCTCATTTCATCCTGCCCTTACTCCTGTTCCACTTCTGGTACATACATGCACTCCGACAACCTCTCTCTATTTTTCTTTTCCATTCTGCCTTTTCTCTCAAGCCCTGAGCAATTACCTAGCAGGACTCTGGAGAGAGAAAGAGGGAGAGGGGAGAAGAACGAGGGAGGGCGAGAGGAGTGTGAAACCGGCTATAGGATGCAAAGACTCGTTTATGAGTGCGACCTAAAAACATTTGTAGAAAGGGTGTTCCGAATAAACGTCACAAGGTGCTTCGGAGTTGTCAGGCGGGTCACGAGGATTTCTATTAGAAAAGCAGGTCAGTTCGATCTAACTATTAGAAACATGCATATGCTTTTGCTTGGTGATATTATTTGGAACAATAACACGAGTTCTCCCAGTTCTATTGATGATGTATATGCCTTTTGGAATAACAATGCCCTGCAATGGATGTAACCTGGAGGAGAGCTACGCAAACATTGCTGACACTTTTGGTAACAAATCCAAAACGTGTTCCGTTTATGTTGGGAGAGCTTCGCTTGGGGTGAGGGTCTAAAATCTAAAAACACAACAGAGGATTCCATTCTCATCTGGCCTAGACTGCAAAACGGCGTGGCTTCAAAGCGGCCGCGGCACATGCCAGTTGGAGCGCTAGGAAATTGCCCACGACTCCAGCCTGTCACGGGCGGCTTGGACGGTGAAGCGGGGGTGGGCTAAGACCCCTCTCCGCTTCCGAGTGCTTGTGAATTGCTTTTGGCTCGGGGCTAACCCTCCTCAAAGACACCTATTTTTTTTTTTCTTCCTTCCACTGCACCCTATCCAATTCTCAGCCAAGAGCTTCGGCAGGTGCGGACGCCGCCGCCAGAGTTGCTTTCTAAAACAATGGCGGACCCGCCTCCAATTGACTAAAGCGACACTCATTCTTCCTTGAATGCCACGCACTGACAGAAAAAAAAAATAAACAGCGCACAGACACTTCCAATGTTTCTGCTCGCTGCATTCAGCCGCCCGATTAAAACACTTCTTATTGGTAATTAAACACAGGGCTTTGTGGCAGCATCCAGCTTCACCATACGCCCGTCTACCCCCCCCCCCCCCCTCCCTCCTCCCCCTTGCCATTCAAGGGAGCCGCAGGTGGCACAATTGGCAGTAATGTGTTCTAATTGTTGGCAGCGGCGCCCGGGCGAATACGTAGCGGGGAGCTGGAGCTTGGCAGCGTTACAAGCGGGAGACGGAGGAGGCGGGAGAATTCAAGAAAGGAGGCGCACAAGGTAGCCAAAAGCCAAAATCAACACGTCACTGGCGGAGCAGAAGTCGGCGTGCGTGAAGCAAACAACGGAAAGGAGGAGAAGGCTGCCCCCGTCACGTCCGAATGTTTCCCTCGCCGCACTTGTTATTTTTCCCGGCACAGAAGTTCGAGGCTCCCTGGGGTTGGGACTCTGGGACCTTAGCTCCGCATCCCGCCAGGATTACCTTCATTCCGTAAATTAGTTACTGTAGGTCCCCCCAACCGTCATTTTGAGCAATCGCAGAGCCACCGATGTCTGGATTTTGGCCTCTTTTACTGCCGCTTCACCTCCAGATTTCTTAATGGGGTTTCACTGAATTCATTGCCCAGATTGGGGCACGATCGAGTCCCGTGAAGTTCTCCAGATCAAACTTGGTCTCTAAAGTAGTCTCAGACAACTTTATAAAGGTCGCGGTCTCGTCTCCGAGGCATTTTTGCTCCGTCTTGTCTCGGTCTCAGACAGGGCGGACTACGGACTTCAGATCAAAACCAAAACCGGTCGAGACCACTTCTACTTCTATGATGA
Source organism: Hippichthys cyanospilos (assembly GCF_059441005.1). Classification (NCBI taxonomy): domain Eukaryota; kingdom Metazoa; phylum Chordata; class Actinopteri; order Syngnathiformes; family Syngnathidae; genus Hippichthys; species Hippichthys cyanospilos. The sequence continues at coordinate 2,007,464 of NC_142390.1, read as the reverse complement.
GTGAGAAAATTTCATAATTTGTGGATGAAATGAAACTACTTGAAAGACAGTTTAGAAGGATACGGGCCATTTTGTTAAATGTTTCATCCAACCTCCAAAAAGTTGTTCGGGATGCTGTGGTCCTGACTACACATTTCCACATCAAGAAATTTGACTGGACTTGAGGATGACGGAGGTGTTCTTGGATGAGGCTAACGTGCAAAAACATCTCAACGGTAAAGAGAGCTGCCCGATGTTCAAAAAATAAAAAGTCCGACGAATCTTCACTCTCTTTCTCACAAACATCGGGATTACACAGCGTGACTCCTGAGCGCATGTGGCAGAAGGCAATATGTCAGCTTGAAGGCACAACAGTGCACCAGCAGCTCCCCTGCGAGGCAAGGCCAAGATACCCATCTGTGATTTAAATTGTGACTCCCATGTATATACGTACGCGTGTGTCGTTATCAACAAAGTCGCACAGGAGCAATAGTAAAGCATCACATGCGGCCATATTGCAGCCGCGAACCCAATCACCGTTATCTGTCGGGCTGCACACAAGCAGTCATGTTGCGCGCTCGCACGCACACAATCGGGTCGTCCTTTTTACGCGCAAGGTGCCGGGTCATCTCTGCGCACGTCGCCACGGCAACAGCAAAGGGAGCGTAAAAGCGGCGGGGCGCCGGCATCTCAAGGTTACTTAATCCATTCATGTTTTAATAATGCCACACCCTTCGCAAAGTAGCAGCGCATCCTTTGTCGGTTTCTGATCTTTGCGGGGCGAGAGCGAGGAAATGAAGCGTTTGGCGAAACAAAATGGAGATTGCTAACACGCCACAGATGTGGGAAACGTTGGCAGGTTCCACTCAAGGTACGACCTTGAGCCAATTACTTTTAGATCGGGAAAATACGTTTGGAATGCCAAAATCCCCACCCCCCTCCGACAATATGTTGTCCAAAGACTTTCCAGAAGTCCTGATTGCACCCTCAGCACTTTTGGACTCCCTAATCTTGCGCCGTTTGGATGTCAAAAGTTCAGCGCGCGTCTGTTGAAAGGAAACTTATTCGCCTCAACGGGAAGACAGGGGGCTTGTAAAAGGAGAACTTTGGCGCGGTCGTAAGAACCGTAACGTGATTTCGAGTGCGTCGGACGATGCTTTTACAGCCGGAATTATCTAACACATATCAGATAAAGAATAATAAAGGGGCTTTTAAGAACTACATAATTAAAGTTATAGTGGCTGTCCACTTTCAAGTATTAAATGACTTTTTGGAAGTCTGTTTAGAGATGGAGAGCAAAGATTGCAACACAAATTGTTAGCAAACGCTTGTGCGCGCGCTGTGTTCCGTCGCTAATTTGTCCAACTTGTGTTTGAAATTCCAAAGTCTCTCTCTTCATAAATGATAAATGAGGTCGGCGCGCTTATCATTAGTGTTGTGCGTTACATTATTAATGGGCGTACAGTACGGGACTCCGCCGACTTTTAAGTGCAAGCGTGCCTCGAATGTTTTCATCAAGAGCGTAAGCTAGGGCCCAACAATTAATCGTTGCGATCGAGATTGCAAAGGAGAAATCGCAAATCTGCAAGCTGCATCTCTGTTTATCGTGACATCATTGTTTGGTCACATGGGGGAACAATTGCTGCGGATTAAATTGCAATATTGAAAAGAAAAATCTCTTAAATTTTTGCAAGCCGTAGTACGCTTTATTTATTGACTCCCTTACGATTAGCCACCCGCGTACGGGCTCAAGTGGCGTTCATGGACTTGATTTGATTTTGTTCCTGCCGCAGCCGTGAATTAGGACCGTCAAAAGGAGGCGTAATGTTGACGGGGGCGGGCCGGGTGAGGATGAGCCGAGTCTGCGTTGGAAAGCGAGAATAAAGCCGGCGCTCGCCGGGGAGAAGGAGGCGAGACGGAGACGAGATAAAAAGGCCAATATAACCTCCTACACCCGATGATGCGTCACGCCGAGGCTTCGCTCGGGAGTATTAGCGCGGGCGGTTAGGAGCCGTCTCCATCATCATCCGAGTGGGCGTTGCCTTCCGGGAAAAAAAGGTGGCGTATGTGATCAGGTGAGTCTGATTCATGGCAAAACACGCACGCACGCACACACACAACGGGATGACATAAACAATGGAAAGAGATTCCCCTCCGGATGACGCGTCGCTCGTCGTCATCGCGGGCATGCGTCGCGACAACGGTGTGAATTATTCAACGCGACAAAATAAAGGAACATCCTCGCGCGAGCTGGGGAATAAAAGGCCTTATAAATGATGAAGGAGCATATCATAAGAGGGAAAATGTTTTTGTTTTGAGTTACCAAACACAAGTTGTGTTCAAACTGGAAAAACAATTTCCCCACTATATGAACAAAAAGGCTGCAGCAGCACAAGTAGACTGACAACATAACCCTCCCGAGCATATATTCTTGATCTTCTCGCTAGATCTTTGTATAACAAGGCCACCTAGTGTGCAAAATACAGAGTGAAAATTAACAAACAAACGGCAATAAGACGAACGCAAACACACGGCACACAAAGACACACATGTGAAGACACACATGAGCCTATGTCTCCAGCCGTGCCAATTGGGAGACATCTGTTGCCCAAAGCTCCACAGGTCAAAGTAAGTGACACGCTTCATGAAGCGTGGACGCGCCTGTGTGTGCATGTGTCTGTTTGGATGGCTAATAAGTCTGACCGTTGCTATGGTTACCGGACCCTTCCCCTTCCCAAGTTTAAGTCTTGTTATTATGGGAATGGTTTGCAATATTTGCATTGCCATTGTCCCAGCTTTCACTTTATCACGTGTGAAAAAAAAAAATTCTTGACGTCATAGATGGACCCTGACATGATCGATTGACTGCAAAAGCCGCAACGAACTTGGGGTCATCAGCAGCCATAAAGATTGCCACATATTGCAGCAATAATCAAAAAATAAAAACCTTATCTTGCGCAAGAGTCCAGTTTAAAGTACCCCCCCCCCCCAAAAATAAAAAGAACGCCACATGTTTTTGAAAATCCGTTCCGCGTGCTCAACAAATATGTCAGCAAGCTGTCAATGGGCTGATCAGTTGTGCAATGCGCCGTTTTGTTTGTCTTTTTCCCCCCGCTTAGAGAAAAATAACTTTCATCTGAGCGCTGGGACGTTTTCTTATCTAATGACCGCCTGTGACCGCCGAGTCTTTTTTTTTTAAGTGAGCATATTTGTCTTGTCGCGGCGCAGCTGAGAGTTTAGCCACTATTTTCGAAAAAAAAAAGAAAAAATAACACACGCGCAGATGATATGATTGTTATACTGCGAGTTTGTGCAGCACTGCAAGATCATTAGGCAGAAGAGGGAGAGATATACAGTATGCTGGCATGGAGCGCCAATCAAGCTGCGTGCGTGCGTGCGTACGCGCGTGCGTGCGTGTAAGAAGGCTCATTAAACGGCCTGCAGAGAGAACAAGAGCCAGTGGCTGCAATTACACACACACACACACACACACAGACTGACTGAATAACAAGCTGCCGACATGCCGCTAGAAAAGTCACACTGCTAAACTACACCTAACGTTTTCATCAACTTTAGTGTGTGCGTGTGTGTGTGTGTGTGTGTGTGTGTGTGTGTGGGGGGGGGGGTGTTGCAGCGTTTGCATTGACTAGTCACTGAAAGCCGCAAAAATCAATTGGGGATAATTGGGGAGGCACCGATACAGATGCCGGCCATAAAAATGCTCCGATACTACAACCTACCACATCAGATACCGACCTGTCATACACCTCACAAAAGGTTCGAAAATAATTTCGTTTTCTATAAAGTGTTTCAAAAGCCACTTTTTGACACTGGACATGTCAAAACATGAAAATATTAAAGCATGCCTGAGATATTCTGAAAATAATGGAAAACTGCATGAAAAGATGTCAAACAAAACAAATTCAAGGATGCAAAACACCTTTCATGGTTGAACAAACGCCAATATTGGATTTGAAGAAATATGAAAAAACTTTAGCATGACAAAAAAGCATTACTATCATCTAACTATCGTACATAATTTATGTACCAGATGTGTAGCAGATTATTAGCCATAACAACATCATGTATGGGTTAGACTATAAAGCACAGGTTGTACCATTAGATATGTATTATTTCAGTACTCATGTAATCTAATCGAGTGATATAAAAATGTGCCATTATTTAATGACATCTGGGAAAAAAAAAAGACTACATTGGAATGGGTAGCTATTTCCATAAAATCATTTTTTTTTCCTCTTGGGGGCGGGCAGTAATCGGGTGTCAGTACTTGGTATCGATATTGGTGACTATGCAAGGATCGAGTACTTGCATGAAGAATCAGTGTGGAAAAGAAAAAATGTTATTGAAAATCCTTACCGAAACGTTTACTCAATATATATATAACTTTACATATATGTAAAAAGTAGAATTCTACAAACTGTGTGTAAACATATATCCATAAATCTACAATACAGTATACAAACATACGTAGCTAGATACGTACTGTATTTTTGGGGTAGGAATATAGTCTGAGAAACGGAACAAATGAAGCGCTCCTCGCCGGAGGCCATCTTGTATCGTAGCCCAACATTCAGGCGGGACTTTTGGGAGTTCTCAAGCAAAACAATACGCTCGCCAGCCAAGTCCGTTTCGCAACAGAGAAGGGCAACGCACTCCGTGGAACACAAAGTCCCGCAACAAAGACAAGCAAAGAGGGTTGCGCAATGCCAGCTGCAGAGCAGAAGCCACTCCACATGAAAATGAGCTTGGATTGTTTTTATTTGTATTTTTTTTTAGTTCATCTAGTCATCTAGCCACAGTCCCGTTGTCTCACGCCGCCTATCAAACGCTGTCAAGGGGAGACGAAGCCCACAGGCCAAGATGGCACCCAGGGGAGGGGAGGGGGCCAGGACGTTTGATGACACGACCGCGAGGGGTGCCCAGCGGGTGTCGGGAGTCTAATGAGTGCAGGAAGCACACGTGTCCCGCGCTCACAGGGTCCCCAGAGAGGCTGAGGACGGAGGACAGCTCAATCCGTAGGAAACGAGCGGGTGTGCAGGTGCGCTTTGAACCCCGACGTTAGGCGCTTGATCCAAGGTCAAATTTGAGGACTTAAAAGTAAACAAAAAAACAAACAAAAAACGCCCCAACGCCCGACCCCGCGTCCTGGTGATTAATTCATCCGCAGCAGGGAATAGCGCAAACATTTAGGATTCAATGTAAACATTTTGTTGCATTAGCATCCGATTGGCTCATTACGCTGATTAGCCGAGTCACACTTCCGACTCGGCGCGTTCCGCCGATGCAAATGAGTTTGCTTTGGAAGAGCGCGTAAGAAGTCTGCGCCGCATCCGCTTGGGTATCAAGGGGGAGGGGCTTATCTGAACAACAGCTGTCGGGATTACACTTTGAAGAAAAGCCGCGCGGCCCTCCCCTTGGTGGAGCGAGCCCAAAAGCCCTCGGGATATCGAACGCAGGAAGTTGGGCCAAGAAAAGCCACGCGCTGGTACCAAACGCGGTGAATTCATCTCGCCACCCCGGGAAGCTCAAGCTGCCCATTTGCAAGTCAAATGTGCCATATCGTGACACGGGGAATCATCGGGACTTATTAGAAGCCAACGTGGAGCGAGGAGAAGCTCTCGGAAAAAAAATAGCTTTTGTTCAGGCAAGCAATAAACATATTGCGGAATGTGCCAACTGCAATTAGTACTATGGCAGGCAGCGGAAATATCGTTGTTTGCTATAGGGCTAAATCCGCAAATCAAATGGACTAATTTTAAAAAAAAAAGTTGGACGGAATGTTTACGACAGGGCTGACAAACGATGATATTAATGAGTCATTCATCTGTTGATTATTTGGTCCGTGAATTGCATCGTTTTCCGCATAACACCATTGTTGAACGCTGCACCAACATAACAGTAACACAACCGATTGCGTTTACTTGAGTAAAACTGCAGTTCAAACACAAAATCGATACTTCGATTGCAATTCTCATCTTTTTTTTGTTTACCAGGATATCGCCCCCTTGGTGGCGAGTAAAAAACTGCAGTTAAGCCACATTGGATAAGAATTCAAAGTGGTTTCCGGATACAATGTGCGTTTAGTTTTACAGTAAACTCCAACTGCAACTACTCCAAGCGCAAAGAAGCGCGGCAAACATTGCGGCCCCGCCCCCTCGTTCCGGCCAAGCCATCGCGTGTCAATCAGTGTATAAATTGGTCCTTAAAGCGTACAAAATGGTACATTATCTTAGGAGAGTTTGTTTACCCTGACTAAAACGGGCAAAAGCAGCAGGGAAACGATCCGAGACCTTCGTCTCCGATACCCGATGCTGCCAGTCCCCGAAACAAAGACCCCCGAAATATCACTGCCAACACGCGCATTTACACAACAGCGCGCCGATGTGCGCGTGTGTGATCGGGTTCGGCATGAATAATTGAACACAGAGAACGGGGGGTGTTGGGGGGGGGCGCCAAGTGCCAGACACGGCTCACTTTCGGTGGAGGCGAGCCAAAAGCTTCGGGAAAAAGCAATAACGCATTTGACGAAAATGAATCGAATTAAACAAGAAGTGACAGCTGCGCGCGCCGCCGCTTGGCCGCTGATTAAGGGTCAGGGGTCAAAGCGGGCGGCGGAGGTCAGAGACATTTCAAAATAGGGACAATGGAAGGACACAATGCCTCCCGGGTTGCATAAACACACGCTCAACATAATTGAGCTGGACACAAAGGCACATGAAGAATGGTATTAAAGAACGCACACAAAAAAAAACTATCGAGGATCAATTTGTTACGGCTCCACCGACGGATGACTTCATTTGGCTGGCAATGACAAAGAGACGCTTTCGGGAAATTGAATTACCGTAATTTCTGCATTAAAAGGCGCACCTAAAAGCCTTGAATTTCCTCAAAGGCTGATTGTACGCCTTGTATTTCCGTTATACAGCGCAAAAAGCAGGAGTTTTCCTTTTTGAGGGACGGAATCGATTTTTACGCCTGTATTTCAGTTATACGTGTTTTTGTGTCACAATTAGCATTTCTAGATATGCTATATATGCAGCAAGCTCATGCCTTCCTCTTTTGCCGTACGGTAATCCTCCATCCATCCTCCGCACGTTCCCAGATTACATCCCAATCAAAGGCGCCGTCGGCGCTCCGTTTGCCGACGTCTGGTGGCGGACGGCGGACCCCCTCCGTCAAATCCCTATTAATGAGCCTATTTACACTTGTTGCCGGTTTGATCAAAGTTTAGCCGCCGTGTGATCGAGTGTCTTTTCATCTCAGCCGGTAGAGCGAGGGCGGGCGCTGTCGTTGGCGGGAGGATGTTCACGGGCATTGAGTAAAAGTACATTGAGCAACCCGTTCAGGTGTCTTCTCGGCGGCTAATTACGATGTGAAGAGCATCTACGGTATGGTGAGTCCAAACTACGTACACGCTTGGCCTTTCAACAACTGAAATGGGAAGAAAGGAGAATGGAAAAAGAACTTATTGAAATAATAGAGCGCACTTGCTCAGGCTTGTCTGCCTTGAGACAGTTTCACCCGCTCAAACGCGTCCGTCCTCACTCCGTCCCCTCGGGGACTTTTTCGCCTTACTTCATTTTGCCAAACAAACTTTGAAGTCGCTGTCCCGTAAAATGATATTGCTCTCATTTGTTTGGGGTTTTTCTTTCTTGTTTTTTTGTAGCCAGAAGCACAGAAGGAAGAGAAAAGATGGATGACAAGTGGAGACAAAACAAGGCGAGCGAGGACGGCGAGTGATGAGAAACAGTAAAGATGAAAGGCTGGACAATAAGCGAGAAAGGGGCTAAGGACATTTTAGGTGTTTTATGGACACTCTCCTCTACTCAGCCCATTGGACCATTCATCACCTGGACAGATACCCTAACGACACACATATGCGCTCGCGCACCCCCCATCGTCTTCATGGGAGCTCATTTTGTGTAAAAGCTTTACGAGACATGATTCAAGTAACCCTGCGAAAACCAACAAACAAAGATATAGTTGGATGACACAAGCCCCGCTTTGATTGATGGCTTACAGAAACTCATTTCGACTTTCAAATCCGCGCAAAAGAAAAACACACGCACACACACACACATGCGCGCTTATAAGTCTTAATCCTTTGTTCAAAAGAATCGTTGACCTTCACTAACATGATTGCATTTCCACAAACCTGCTTCCATTTTGGACGGTTTTCTTTGCAACCATTGTCAAACCAACAGATGTGAAGAAATCCTTCAATCCGCGCAACGAGTTTGAAAATCATTCTTGCGCCGACAAACATTTCCCGGAGCGCAAAAACGCACGTTCAAACTCCAACCTACTCGTTCAAACGAGTTTGCTCGCCGAAAATGCGTCGGCTGCATTATACTGCAACAGCCAAATCGCCCTGGGGATAGGCATCAATTGTCCACCTCACGCGTACACACTCGGGTGTCTTTACGAGATTCCCGACGACAGATTAGGCTCAACCGCAATACTTTTAATGGAGGGGAGCGGGAAGGTCGGAGAGTCGCCTTTGAAGGGGCCGCGAATGAGGTAAGCGATCGATATCAGGCGTAGGGGGAGATTGTTTGTTTGTGTGCGCACGCATCCCATTTTGCGAAGAGCGACGGTGAAAGTGGGGTCCTTGCCAAATAAATGGCTGCCACTTCTCACCTTGACCTTAAACCTCCGATGGCTGAATAAAACAACTTGGACTCGTTCTTGTGAATATTTAGCCTTCGATTTTTTGTTTTTTGTATTGTCGTTCTTTCAGAAGCTGCTGTTTGTCCTCGGGGATATGAAAATAACGTGTTATCTACGCAAAATGACCTTGCGGCAAAGGACCGTCAAAAAGTAGGACTTGATGTGAGAGCTGCAGCTGTTGTCGACGGCCCGACTGGAAATCACGTGCGACAGTTCAGCGCACGGCGGAAAAACAGAAGGCCAGCTTGCCGCTACTACTAAACTTCCCCATTGAGTCCGGTCGAATCCCATAATAGTCGATATTAGTTGCCTAGCAATGCAGCCTAGCAACTGCAGAGGCTGGAGATACGCTATCGCTGAGGAAGAAACCAGAGAGGAGAATGCCTCCACTTTCACTGAGGCTTTTATTGAGTGAGGGGGGGGGGGGGGGGGGGGGGGACAACCGCTATGAAATGGATCTAACGTAATGTAGACAGAGTTTTTATTACTGTTTGCTAACAAAATAAGACGGCAGTCTTCCGTTTGGGGAGGAGGTTTTTGGGATCGGTTTCTTTACGAGCTTCTGCTGGAAACGCGGACACTCACAGTAAACAGTGTATGTAAACTGAGGCCGTGTCGCGGCGTCATATAACGCTTGTCAACAATGCTTTCGGTTCCTTGAAATTCTCAGTGTCAAACTCCAGTCCTTGAGAGCCGGTATCCTGCAGGTTTTTCTTCTTTTTTTTTCTCTCCCAAACACAGCTGATTCAAAAGATCAGCTCGGACCATAATCAATTGAATCGGATGTGTTTGAGGGAGAGGATTCAAAAACGTGCAGGATACCGGCCCTCCAGGACTGGAGTTTGACACAAAAGGGTTCCGACTTCGCTATGCCGGTCACAACCATCTACTTTGCGTGAACATGTTCGAGCTGCAATTACAAAGGCGCACAGTTCTTCCAAAACGTCCCTTTTCTCCCTTAAACAATGAGCGATTTCCCTCTTCAACCACAAACCGATGACGTGTAATCCCCCGATTTCGAGAATTAGAGATCGTTTAACATTGAGAAGCTACGGTGCGCCGTCGCCCGGGCGCATTGATGGGAAGATGTCTCCTCCATCTTCCACCACAAAGAAAGAAAGAAGTGAATGCATCTGAAGCTTTAAGGCACTAAGTCTTAGCTGAAGAAAATAATTCACAGGGGGTACCTCATAGAAATAGAAAAGGTTGCGAAGTAGCACTCTGGGGGACTCCGCCGTGATTGCGGCAATCCATGGAGACGAATGATGCCGAGGCGGAAGGCTTTCCGAAAAGATGAGAGTAGACCCCCGCTTCCTCCTGCTCATTTGTTCACGTTGCACATCATTTTGCCCCCCCCCCCCCCCCCCCCGCCACCAAGTACCATCCCTCCACCCGCAACAACCACGGTGCGCCCCAACTGTCACCGCAAGCTCATTATTCAAGCGCCGGTAGACATGTCGGGCCTATATATACTAATCGCAAACGAATGGCTTATACAGCAGCTGCGAGCCGGCCTGCTGATCTCAAACAAGGTATTAAAAAAAAGAGCTTTGAGAAGGATGGCGCCATACGAGCCCGCCGGGAGAGCGTTTTCCAATTAAGGAGCACGACAAACAGATCAGTCAAAGCGAAGGAGTCTGCGAGAGGGAAAAACAAGCTCCGATCGCGGCCCCGCGTTTTGGGACGGAGGTGAAGCGGAAGCTTCTATTTCCGAGCGCCGTCGAAGGCGGCGCGTCTACCACGACGTGGGCTGCAGACTTGGCGGCCGAAGACGCGCCGCCTGCCAAGGCGTCTTCGCACTCGCATATGTAGCGTGTTCAGACGCCAGGGAATCACAGTCAAAACTAAAGTGTGGGCCACTGGAGCGCGACGCCAGGTACTTGGGAGACTCAACTGAGCCGAGATGATTTCAATGCAGCGCTTGGATTTCATCTCAAAAGTGTTGTTGTGATGTAAAAAAAAGAAAAAAAAAAAACAAGACGGAGGTTTGATTTGGTCTACGAATTCACCAGCGGCCGAAGAAACGACGAACCAACCGGCCGCATGACGGAAATTCTCGTCTATGGTACTGAAAGGAAGCACTGTGACATATTTTTTGGAGCATCTGAAACACTTCCACATATAAAACGTGAACAAAAACAGTGAAAATGTGTTTTCGATGGCAAAAAACTGGCGCACAACTTAAGTATTTCGCATGACGGAAATTCTCGTCTATGGTACTGAAAGGAAGCACTGTGACATATTTTTTGCAGCATCTGAAACACTTCCACATATAAAACGTGAACAAAAACAGTGAAAATGTGTTTTCGATGGCAAAAAACTGGCACACAACTTAAGTATTTCGCATGACGGAAATTCTCGTCTCTGGCACTGAAAGGATTGGAATTCGACGATGAGCAAAAACGAGGCGTCCATCTCTAGAGAGAAGCGTAGTAGACAAGATGATGTTTTGAGATTTGAAAGCAAGAAGGGGGGCGGGTTAACATCAGACTATCCTTGGAAGTCCAATTTCCCAGGGCGCCCGTATGTCAAGAATCAAGGACGTGAAGAAGCGGGATTACAAATGTCAACGTTGCTCGTTTTTTAGCGGAGGGAGGCGGGGAATGTGTGGCGGTAGGAAAAAAAAAGACACAAACGACTCTCTCCGTTTACGCAGCGCAAACCTCCTTTTCCTCACACGTGTCTTTGCCGCAGTCGGATTTTACACTCGGTTGAGGAATGTGAATGGGAACGTGGCCGTCCTCTCACCGCACGCCGTGTTGCTTTATGTGTTACTATGAGATTACGTGAAAGGGAAACGTGCAATAAGAGAGGGTAAATAAAGCAAAACAAACATCGCCGTTAAAGAGGCGCTGGAAGCAGAGACTTGTATACAGTATGACAGACAAGTGGCCCCGGAGGGCAGCCATTTTGATTTAACACTGATACGGACGACTTCTGTTTGCTTTTTGATAAAAACACCATCTCTGTGTGTGTAATACGCGACAATAAGCGACTCGATTTTACGGAATTGATCTTGAAAAGATTCCAACAGTGAATTCAGCGGTTCTCAACATTTTTCAGTGATGTAGCTCCTGTCTGATTTATTAAAATTTAAACGCTCGCAAAATTCATTTGTATCGGTCCATGAAAAAAAATCCTCTTTTGGATTATGGAAGAAATTTCATGTCAAAAAGAAATCATTTATGCAAAAAAATCTATATATATATATATATATATATATATATATATATATATATATATATATATATATTTTAAAGCGTCCTGTTTTGGGGGTTACAGTAGAGATCTGTTTACAAAAATAAAACCAACTTAACTATTAATAAATATTTGTCAACAAAAAAAGAATCCAAGTGTCAGACTTGTTCTCAAAAAGAATGAGAAATCTCACACTATGGTGATTATTTTGGGGGAACAAATAGATTAATAATTAAATTAACGAATAATTTTTGTCAACGGAACTCTACTGTAACCCCAAAACAGGACGCTTTCATATTTTTCCGCAAATATTTATTCCTAATTATAAGGCCTGGCATTTTATATTGACTGTTTTTTTTGGGGGGATAAAAATGAACGAATAATGACATTTTTGCAAACAGATTTCATCAATGATCCAAAAGAGGACACTTTAGGTTAATCATTTTTTTTGCGTGGCGATACGAATGACGTTTGAAAGGGCCTAAAGTTGAATAAATCCGAACCTGACGGCAAAAATGCTTCGCGCTGGTTAAGGGCTACTTGAAAAGATATTTTCACTGACAAAAGATTGAGAACCACTTACTTAGTGGATTCTACCAGATAACATCTCCGGGCTTAACACAGACGAACGATCTAACGATTGAGCGTTCCCATCCCGAGAAAGCGCAGCGCCATTAAGTCGCCAGCCCGAAAACGGCGAATTCGCGGAGGCCGCCTTGGACCGCGGGGATGGAAGGAATGACCCAGTTGCCAGGCCGCAAAGTGAGAGGGGGGAAGACGGGAGCGGCGGAGGACGGAAACAAAGATAGGTGAGCGAGGGCGCCGGTCGCCCCGCAGGGACCTCCGGCGAGCGATGATTGGCCGGCGAGGAGGGGTGTCTCACCTGCGGTGATGTGTCCTCTATAAAGCTGCACGCGCAGCTTGTGAGTAATGCAGCGACGCCAGCCAATTTAAAAGGCAGAAAAATGGATCGATCCGCACGTCAATCGTCGCCTCCGCTGAGGAGCTCGGTGTTATTTTTCCATCACGGGCGTACAAGCGGCGCAGCGGCCTAAAGGGAACGCCTTTTTTTTTTTGTTTTCCAAATGCAAGTGCCATGTTTGCGAAACGTTTTTCTCAACCTAACGCCTAGGCTGCACAACTGGAGGCATTGACGGAAAATTACAGCGCCGTTACGGCCAGCCGGCCATCCATCCGGCGGGCAACGCAAGAACGCCCGGCGTGATTAGCTGTAGACATACTATTGATCTCCCCCTCCCACCACCACTGGAGCACAAACAAATAGTCCCCGTGCAATTATTCAGTACTCCTACGCCACATAATAAAATCATACATTGTTCATTTTCTTGAGGTGCTGCATCCGTAAACATTTTATATAGCGTTTAATCAACAATAAAAAAGTAGATGACCTCTGAGAATGGATAATTAAACGTATGCCATGTGTGTGTGTTTTTTTTTTTTTTGCTGTAGCCACAAACTAGCCATTCAAACGCACTTTCCTTGGGACGCTTTATGTATAATATTTTTCTGTGGACAAATATTAATTTATGACAATATTTTTTTTTTTGGGGGGGGGGATACGTTTTTTTTTTTTTTAAATATCTTAGCACTAGTTAAGGGGTACTTGGCTGAAAAAAATATTTCACAGGAGGTACATCACTGAAAAAAGGTGGGGAACCGCTGAATAAGTGTTTCAACACTTTGGACTGGTAGTGTACCAGAACTTGACCTTCAATGACAGACTGATGTAGGATGGTGGATTCCAATGAGCAGCTATGATAAACGTAGACCAGGAAGATGTGAAATTGCCGCTCTTTCAAGGACAACACAATCCCAGCTTGAATTCATGGCTAGTCTGAAAGCATTAGCACGCGGGGAGCGGGCGTCCGAGTTCAGAGTGTCAACATAGCCGGTGATCCGGCGGCCGACGTGCGAAGGCGAGAAAAAAGTTGCGCATAATTATCTCCCCGTTTGCCGCCTTGACAATAACAAGCGAGGGCCGAGGGCCGTTAATAGCGGGGCTAATTAACTGGCTGACTAGACGCAGGACTGAAAAGTGGGCTTAATAGGCCAGATGGAGGCTAAGAACTCAAACAAGCTCTTTGAGGGTGTCAAAGTCGCGGATCGGAGCATTGTGGCCGCGTGACGAGACGACTTCCAGTGGAGGGAGGGAGGAGAAATCATAGCATGTATTCAGCTCGCCCAATCTGCTCCAAAGATGCGGAAATTCACGATATTAACAAATGAGCTAATGTTTTGATAAATGATCCGCCGCGGCGCCGCGTGCATGCCTTTCTCTCGCTATTAGAGACGCTGTGATGTTACGCTACAAAGATTAGCATGTATGTTAAGGCGAGGATGGAAAAAAAAAAAAGCTCAAGGATGTCTCGTACAAAAGGCAGCCAATGGCAATATTGTAAGATGATACGTCGGATCAAAGAGCGCGTGACGTGTCAGACCTTGCCGTGTCCTTTTCTTAACCCCGAGCAGTCGACGCTCAGAGAGTCAACTCCGGTTCAAAACGTCAGGGGAGAAAAAAAAAAACCCAGAGACGAAAAATGACTCTTTTTTCCTATTTTCGGTGTCTCTTCGCGCATGTGCAGGAGGCGGGAATGGCCTCTCCAAATGCGGCCACGAACATCAGAACGTCGCCGTTTTCCCGTCGGGGAAATAAGCGCCATTTTGCTAAGCCTCTTGGTGGATTTCGGCTTGAAGTCGACTACGTGCGGCGTGCTGCAAAATCGCCATTGTATTGCGAGCACCCCGGAAAGCTTATCAATTATGAAAGAGCGGGCGGGGAAGCTTGGCTAAAAATACGCACGGGAAAAGACGCAAGGGAGGTGACCGGTTATTTTTACAACGTACTTTGCGTCTGCTGAGTCAGACTTGCATACCTTGCGTAGCAGCGAGAGATCCCGCGCGTCTGTCACGGCCTTCAGATCACGTCTGACCTGCTAACACCTCGCTACGTGTTCCCGTGATGGAAAACTCCAGTGTGGTGTGTACATGTCGGGATCTACAAGACGTGGGGCGCATCACTTCCCCGGCTTCCTACACGCACGCTAGTCTGTTTTCCCCGCGTTTCCCCTCAACACGAGCCAACACAAGAATCCTTCCACTCACAGTGCCTGTCTTTAACAGAGGCCACCTGAATGCACCCAAGAATTAACCAATTACAAAGGGCTATCTGAATGCATAGGGTGGTTGATTAGTTTATATTTCCTCAAAAATAGTACAGTGGACCCCCACGTTACAGCAATGTTTAGTCTATCCAAAAAAATGTTTAGTACATTTAGAATAAACTGTTTAGCGTATAACACAACAATATACACTTTTTTTGTTGATATTGCAAGTAATAATATGGTCCGAACACGGTAAATACGGTAAATGGTAAACGGACTTTCACTTATTTAGCACATTTCTGCCTTGGGTACTCAAAGCACTTTACATTACCTACAGTAGTTACTGTACTGTAGTCTACTGTAACTACTGAGGACACAACATCAGGAGCAACTCGGGGTTCGGTGTCTTGCTCAAGGACACTTCGACACGGTCTTGACGGTCGGGGGATCGAACCCACAGCCTCTCAATAGGCTTTCCATTTCGGCGTCATTTGGTTCCTGAAAATATTCTCTTCAATAATAGTCTCCATGGCAGAACTTGTTCTCTTGTGAAACCAGTATGTTTGTATCCTCTGAGCTAGTGCCTTGTATACATTCCAAACTATGCCGGCGATAGTCGCTCGCTACCATGGCAACACGCTGCCGCATTAGCTGGTAAAGGAGCAGCAACACACACACACACACACACACACCCATAGTGCCAAGTCAACTGGGAAGAACTGCCGAGGAATACTTAACAGCACGGGAACATTAGCATTCTGGCCATGCTAGCTGCATGCAGCGGCGGTTTGGACCACGGGGCGGTATCGCTCGCCACTCAGGGTTGCGGAGATTGGCCGTCCACATGTTCCGATAGCGTAACGAGGCCCGATGGGGTGTGGAGCCGGGGGGGGGTTGTTTTCGGAGCACAACACCGACACATCCTCGGGCGTATTTCATCATTAGCTCCGAGCAGTTAATCCTCTGCTCCACTGACCGCGCCTCGGCTCGGCCCGTTTCAATAATCTGAATGCGGAGCTAAACGACCCGTCGCGCGGCCCCGCGGACGAGCGTGGGAGACGTCGTCGAAACAATAACGTAATCAAGCCACGCCGCGCACGGAGGCGGTCCGGAGCAATAAACATCTGGAGGAAGAGCTGGAGTCGACAAGCGACCCGGTCCAGAGGGGGCGCCGGCGAGTTCTTTTTGAGTCAAACGTTGCCGTTATTAACAATGCAAATATATAATCAAATGGTGATTTAGGGGTGGGGTTTATTGAAATATAGTAGTTTACCACACATACTGTCAAGATTAACTGAATGCAGTGGTTCTCAACTTATTTTAAATGACGTGCCTCTGCGTTTTTTTTTTTTTTTTTTTAGTAGCCAAGTACCGAAAGCATTTTTGGATCGGAATGCTGAAGCTGTTTTGCAAATGAGTCATTTTGACACAATTTAGCAATAACTTGACTCCGGTTGCAATCAATTTGCTCTCAATTTGAAAAGAAATGTTACTGTTCCCGTCAGGGCAAGAAAAAAAGAATCCTACAAGATTTGCTGATAGCTGCACAAACAATCTGTCATAGTCCTAGAAGCGCCATTTGAGAACCTTCAGCTATAATTGACTCCACTCTACAGTAAATGCTATTTTTTAGGTTACGAAGCACACCGGCGTGACACGACATAGCCACTCCGGCGAGCGGAATAATGAAATGGCGGATAAATGGCATGTTTGCGATGATGAGGCCAGCGGGAGCACGCAAAAAAAAAAAAAACTGACGACTCAGGCGAGAAGGGGAAACGCCAAAGTGGCAAATTGACAGGAGGTTGACGGAAGACGTTGACCTTTCCCTCCGCAAAAGCAAACGTTAACCATCCCGTGTCAGGATTGACCCGTTTGGCGTCTAAGTCAACACCTGAGACGGCGAAGCTTCAAAATTCCCACTTTTTGTCCGCATCGTCCCCGTTCGTCATGCCTCCTCTTTTCTGCTTCCTCTTCCGATTGGAAAGAAAGTGCCCGTCGCAACGGGAATACATTCTGACAAACTGGAGGATCTGACCTCGGGTTTTGAGTTCAAGGTTCATCGGGGTTCAACGGCGTGTGGGATAGTTTACCGTCACTATGGGGCGACGCACCAAAAGTCTCAGGTGAGACGATTTCAGAGGTTCTCTTTTGTACGCCTGCATCGAAATGAGTTGATATCAAGTGTCTCCTTTTGGAGAGGGAAGCAATTTAAAGTTGCTCGACCGTGAAAGCCCCCCCCCAAAAAAAGAGCTCACTTCTTCAAAGCGCCGCGAGACCCCGCTTTCAATTCAGGAACTGAGCTTTTCTGGATTTTTCGACTCGACTGCAAATCTTGGAAGTTACTTTGAAAAGTGAGTCATTTCTGCAAAGTTTTTTTTTTTTTTGCATGGAGACCATCATAAAATCAACAATGGAATGAATCCAGCATCGCATTTTCTCATCCGCCGGCCAGCATCGATCCAACCTTGGCAAAGCGCGGCGTTTATTTATTAGTGCTATTTGGCTGTAAAGCATTCTTTGATTTTTTTGTTTGAAGCGGACTGATTTATAACTCAACCATTAACACCTGACAAGGATGACACAGTGTTCACCGCTTGATATTCCCAATCAGGCAAAAAGGTTCCGATCGGTTTGACGTAAGACGGCGTTACCTCTTAGCGTCAGCCGGAGCTTTACGCTCACCTTTGACATTTAGCGCAAGCATTCGTCCGCATTAAAGCTCCTCATGTCGTTTGACACCCTACCTCACGTATCGTTTGCCAACCTCTTGAATTACGCCGCGAGATGCGGTGATATAAACGTTAAATATTATCCCGGGCCGTCAAATAGAAACATTTCACGAGCTTACGAAATGTCATTGGCTAGCGCTTCCCGCCCCACTTCAATTCATGATGTCATTAAAGTGAGCCGGCATTAAGGTCCGTTTTACCGGACTCGTTTTTATTCCGACGGATGTGTCGCTCACAGCACCATAAATAATAGTTAAAAGCCCCAAAAAAACGGAGGTGGTGGGGGGCCGAGCCACTGGATGGATCACGTTGAGGCGGTGTATATAAATCAACATCCATTAGTCGGGAAAACGGGGGGGGGGTCACAGGACCCAGACCCGGACCTTTTATTGTTGTGCTGTTGTCTTTTACTGGCCGTGATGTCATCTAATGGTATACGCTTTAACGAGCGGGGCGGAGCCCGGCGCGCGTGGGAGGGGACTATCGGTTTGTAATGCGCACTTTCCACGGCGGGGTATCGATCCGCTTCCGTCTGGGTGCCACACGGGCACAAGCTGACGAGAAAGCCGACGGCGAACGGACACCGGCGTCTTAAGAAAGGAGCGTAGCGCTCATCCAAAAGAAGATTTGCGGGCAGACTGAATTCATCAGAAAAGATTCACAACCGCCTCGGCTTTTATTACCCGCAGACACTAAATTTGCTGCTCATTATCATACATGAGCAGCAGGTATAAAATATGATTACATAGTCGCTCTGCAGCGAGATGGTTATTGCCGGAGCGAGCGCCGCCGCCCGAGCCACTCGTGGCCCCCGTGCGCAATAAAAGCGGCAAAACAAACACAGGAAGGGGCCGGCAATCAAGCATAACAAACAGTGTCAAAATCACCCTTTGCTTGTGTGCCTTGGCAGATATCTCAGGTTCTCTTCTTCTCTCTGTGATTAAGCGAGTGCGGAGCAAACGGTTTTCGCTCGCAAACTCTTTTGGACGTACTTGCAAATACTACATTATGGAAATATATTTGGAACTCACACATAAGTAGTTTACGTACTGACCTTACGTACTTACTGTTTTTTGCATATTTGCAAATCGCTTCTAACTTAATAATATGTCTGATGTATTTGAGCCCAAAAATAGCCTCAATCCGCATATAATTGACGCCTGTTGAAACGCAGCGAGATTATGTTTTCTCTATTGTCTTATTTTGGAGACTTGACATTTGACTGTCAAATGAAGACGTCGCAAGCGGTCTGTGTAAAATGCTTTTAAATCCATTTGAAAACATACTCGCTTTGAATACGCCTTGAAAGCTGACGTCCCTGAAGCGCTGTCTTATCTGTTTGTGTGTTTTTACGTTTCTATTTGCACTTTTATTTGATTGTACAGCACTTTGGTTGACTGCTGTCTTTTTAAATTTGACTTGTATCAACTCGAATGTGCACGGATTTCGAATATGTGCCCTTGGGAATTTTTATGTTACCTGTCCTGCATATTGCGACATTGCTTGTCTGTATTTTTTAAGACGAACCCCTCCTGCGATGTCTGACGCGAATCTTTGCCAAATTTGTGTTAGCATTAAGCTAACATTGACACTAAAACGAATCAGAGCCGGCCTATCGGGACGCACGTACTGTAGCGGACATTTTTTTTTGGTCTGGAGCTACCCTACTAAGTCCAAGGATGTCTGGCGGTTGGTGCGATTCACACACACGTTTCAACGCGGGCGCCTGTCCTCCAGCTCAACCTCCCCTTGCTTGTAAGGCGGTTTTCCACCCGCCCTTCAAGCTCACCATCCGAGAGTTAGTCACAGTTACGGCCTTGCACCTAGAGCGAAAAAGAGGCGCGCAAGCTAGCGCCCGTCGCCGACACCTCGCGGCGGAGCGTCAGTCATCCTATTAGCCCGCGGAAGGGCCGAGAGGGCACGCGGGGGACGCCCAAGGTACAAGCCGCGACATGCTCAACCCCGGCTTATCCCGGTGATGTTTCGCTTAACAAATCCCGTTTGGCCGCAAGCAGGCCCGCCGCCGTGCGGCGCGTGACGTGTTCCTCCGGGGAGGCTGTGATGTCGTCGCGCGCTAAGCGCTACAAAAAGCGCCGGGTTCGCTTCAAAGACAGTGCCTGAAGAGACCGATAAGAAGTCCAATCAGTTCTGCAACATGCTGATGTGCGCCGTCTAGCAACTTCTGCAACATGCTGACGCGGGCTTCCATTTGCGCCCCCCAGGGGGGCCGGGATTTAAGTCCAAAGTGGAGAAAAAGTCGCTTTGTGATGCAGAGGATGCACAGGAAGCATGTGTGTGTGCGTGGGTGGGTGGGTGTGCGCGTAATGGGCCGGGAGGATGTAGAGAGACACCAGATAGGTTTGGCTGCAGGAATCAAATCCCCCCTCGGGGGCTGGCTTGATCACACCTCCGCTTCCTCGCAACACGCTCAAAGTCAACGCGCGCATGCACAGGCACGCACATGCACTCGCCGCAACAAAAACAGCTGACTCGCCGAGTTGGCTTGAAAGTCGATCCGCCTCTAGTACGACCGCGGCACTCCCTCGGAACCTTACGAGGCGTTTCGGAACGCTTACCTTCTTGACGCGCCCGCTTTTGGTGCCCACGAAGACCAGCGAGTGGTTCTTATAGACGTAGGCCACGACGGAGGTCATCTTGTCGGCGGCGTCGGAGAAGAGGGGCCTGCCGCGCACCATCTCCGACACGCCAAGCGGAGCGTTCATGTCCAGGCCGCAAAAGTCGTCGTCGATGGTCAACAGCTGCACGGGAGTGACCGAGAAACAAAAACTAAATATCCTTAACAACTTTCAATACTTTTTTGGTTGATATTGCGCGTAATAATCTGGTCACAACGATACGGTAAATGGACTTTCACTTATATAGCGCTTTTCTGCCTTGGGTACTCAAAGCGCTTTACGCTAACTAGCTAGCGCCCAGATATTAAAACAGGAAATGATGCAAAGCGTCGCGACACTTTCAAGCAAATCCCTGCACTGCATTGACATTGGGCAGCCATCTTTGTGGAGTAAAAACAGCTCTTAGGCCCATTTCTTGTTTGCATTCGGCATTCCACCCCGCCGCCAGACAATATTTCCATCAGGTGTGACACCTGGTGGGGTAGAATGACTTATGGGCTTTGATAAGAGAATAACGGCGCTGTGGATTGGTCATTATTTCACTTGGTGCGTGCGTGTGGTTGCGTTTGAAAAGACTTTCCGTAGGAGGAAAGCGGCATGGCGTGATGAATGGCTTCGCCGCGTGATTGAATGCCAGGGAAGATTTGGCAGGTGATGACGCCGTCGCGTTCAATTCAAAAGCGTCAGTGGAGATAGAAGACTTGAGTTATGGTCCGGCCATCACATGAAGTCTATTATCCCCGGTATAATTTGACGTCTTGGCGCGGGCACGACAAACATTGACGCCAAACGGAAAACACAGAACTCATTTGCTTGAAATGCAAAGTGGGAAGCGGTCAAAGGTGGAACGCTCACGGATGAAGTGGAACCTTAGTTTCCATTTTTCACCCCGGAGTAGTAACCTTTCACGAGAGGCTAGCAGAAGAAATATAGGCCCGGGTTTTCATTAGATAAATGGAAGGCGACTTATCTCGGCCACGGTGAGCCTTTGGGCCCGGCGTTTAAGAGGTATGAATGATCGATGAAGATTAGCCGGATTTGGAGCCGGCTGGTGTCACGGGGTCGGAGGGTAAAAGGAGCAAGGACGAACGGAAAGGGGTAAACAACCATTAATATATGGGAGCACTTATCAAAATGTATTGAAACGTGGAACTGCTAGCGCGGAGTAAAAACATAGCAATTTTCCCCATAATGCCACGGGGTATTGACCTATGCACACCGCGCGCTATTACGGGGAAAAACTGACAAAATCGTGAGCTGCAGACTGAATAAAATCAGAAAAAATTGTTTACTTATTTTGCATAATGTATATAATAATGTAAGGCGAATGCCCCCTTCAAAAAAAGAGTTTTTTTTTATTACTAACCCTAACACCCCATAGCATTATGAGAAATGCTACGTTTTTAGCGTCTAGTGTACAGGTAGGTTGACACGTTGTTTAAAAATATTTGCAAATATGTTCAAATGATTTTACCTGTTGAAAAAATGTTTCCTCCACGGTTCTACGCTTTGGCAAAAAAAATGGACGATTGTCACAACACCGCAAAAGAGACATTGCCTAAAATTGCTTTTTTCGTACTTCCTGCGCTTGTGACGCGTTTTCTCTTCCAAGAAATGAAAAGGCTAACAGGCTGTGGCAGATAGAAAACTTTGTAGTATTCGCTGCTTTCATTATTAAACGCTTCCTCGGAGAACTCCAAAAAAAACGCGAAGACGTTCCTGTCGAGAGCAATTACCCGATTCCCAGCCCGCATAAGTGGTTTGGATAATCCCAACTAAATCGCTCGACATTATCTGCACGTGTGCATATTTCTGTTTTGGCGTTTTCGTGGCTTAGCGCAGCCGTGTTATTCGCCGCATCACTCGAGCCGCTTGCCAATCACATCCGCCATCTCGTCGAGTGTGTTTGGTGAGTGAGCGCGACTGCCGCAATCTGGTGAAATATACTTTGTGTCTGTCAGGAAGCAGACACGTTTTCATTACGCCGCCGGAACATGACATTGGTACTTGCGCTGCTCCAGACGTCCTGGGTCAGAATGGCAAATGATATCAACGCGGCGCTCCGCCAGCTGCGCTAATAAGATGCTGATGCGACTGGCGCCGGAAGTTGTGCCTTTGACAAGCCACGGATATCTCGTTGAAATGACAAAATAACATTTCTTGCTCGTCGTTGACGGACGACTCTCCCTTAAGATGAACGTGGCGGCAACAAATAAATCTTTGTTGGTATTGTTTCGGCACGGGCCATTTGTTTGATCGCCTGTCAATCGCTATAGCTGAAACTTGTTTTTTTGGGGGGTTGGGGGCGGGGCAATCACACCGAGTCTTGCTTTGTCTGTGCAATCGGCCAGTTAATCAGTTCGAATTCAGTCTTAGGGTTAAATGCTAAATGCAGGACGGGGACCCTCGACCTATGCATTAAGTTCACGAAAAAAGGTGCCTACAAATCTAAATTACACAGCTATGGAATGAAAGTCATAAAGCTGAGAAAGTACCAAAATGGGCAACGTTGTTATGTGGTCTGGATCTGAACAGGGATTGACCCTAGAAGCCCCAAACTACCTTTCATGGCTTCATATATTTTATGAACAAATGAATGGATGGACAGACGGATAAGGAAGTCAAAACCCAACAAGGTAGGCCCGTGGTCATCGGGAAGGAATGGTTCCTCGAGCGTCCCTCAAGCCGAGTCAGTCCCAAGCGCCGTTCCTATATTTGGACGAAGGCCAGAAGCGGAGGCGGAATGGGGTCACTCTCTGTCGTATCCATTTTTGCGCTCTAGGTCGCGCGGCGTGTCAGTTGATATGGACGCTGCGAGAATGAGAAGGGGGCCACGCGGAAAGCGATTAGCGGCCACTGAAGGAGATCCGCTCTCCTACGCTCTCTGATGTACGGCCTAATCTGCGCTGGCGCGGCGACGGGGGCCCGTTCTGTTGGCCGCCGTTCGGCAGCGTTAATGACACATATTCAAGCGCGGGGGAAATTTCATTTCATGTGGCCGATCTGCTCCAGCGGGCCCCAAAGAGTCCCGTTTTCTTGCGCTGGCCTCGTCCCTTTCGCCGCAATAATTCCACACAAATTTGGATGACAACCATGCGTTAATGGGATGATTCCACATTAATAGCGCGGCGAGCTGCTTGGGCTTTCATGCAATTATCGGTGATTGAAGGGGAAGTTTTCCCTCGATAGAAAAAAAGTAGCGCCTGTTAAAGTATATCATTACATAATACGCCATTTGCCGATGCCAAATTGCTGACCTGTCAGGATGATGGGCAGAACTACGATCTGACTAAAAGGATTACTCGAGCTCATTGTAATTACGCCGGGCATTCACACGATTGTGATATGGGTTGCCATGGAGATGTATTAATCACCTTTCCCGTCCCGTATTTACCATCAAAAAGTCAAGCCCTCGAGCTGTTTGTTAGTTCTCTTCCGAGTCTAGTTTTCAGAGTCTAGTTTCGAGCGCTTGCTATAGTTACGGTACACTTGGTTACTATGGTTACATCACCTGATTTTGGTTTATGTTTGTCATTGTTTGGTATAATTCCTTTATTGTTACCTTGAGGGATGTCTGTTAAAAAAGAATCTATTCTGCGACCCATTGCGTGAATGCGCTTTCTTAAAATCAAATTTAATCGCATACATCTGCTGGCGATGATGCCTTTGTGATGCTGAGTTTCCGATGCTCCGCAGAGGTATCCGGAGAATTTCCTTTTCGTGTCTTCGAGTCAGTAGAGCTCAAATTTAGTTTGAGTCATGGCTGTCACGGCGTAGGATTTAACTCCTCCTTTGCGTGACACTGTGGGGACCGCTCGATGATGAAGAAAAATACGGCGGCTCGCAAACGCTAAGAGGTCGGCCGCGGGGTGCCGATTCCTCATAAACAAAGCCGAGAATCGGGGCGGAAGGAGGAGAAAATGAAAGCCGCGAGGCAACGCCTGATTTCTACAATTGCGCCCGTCCAAATCGTTAAATAAGGATCACGCCAACGTCGGGAGGATGAAGCCGGCCGCCAGACAACGTTGCCTAATCGCGGAATAATTCTATTGTGATGAATGCTGACCTTTAGCAAGTGGTATCACGTATGGAGATTTAATTAGCGGGACGGCCGGACCAGCCGGATAGCGGATATGCGGATGGATGGAGTGGGATAAAGTGGAGGGGGGGGGGGGGGGGGGGGCAGTCTGGATGGTCTAAACCAATGAACTCGCCTTTTGCTTCCCGTGGACGCGGCCGAGACTGACTCATCGGACGCTGATTATGCCTCCCATTTAGGATGCATGTGATATATTTGACATATATCAGCATTGTTTCAAGGTAAAGCCACAGATTTGTTTGCAGTAGTTATGGCGATGACAGTTGCTACGCGGTTGCTATGGTCATGTAGTTGCCACCATTTGTCATGGATTTATCGGCTTTGACATAAATGCCCCTTTAAGACCGCAGGAACCAAATCGGGACGGTCCTGATGAACCGTATTTTCCACACTATGAGGCGCACCTAAAAGGCACAAAAACGAAAGCATTATTTTATGAAATAAATCCAGAAACTGTTTTTTTAATCAATAAAATAATATATATTAGGGGTTGAGGTTGCAATTTAATTAAAAAAATAAGTTTAATATTGAATCGAATCATAATCATACTCCTTTAATCTATTGATTCGTCTTGGCATTGATCTAAACCAGTGCTTCTCAAATAGTGGGGCGGGCCCCCTCTTTTCTGGGGGGGGGGGGGCTGGCAAAATATAGTTGAGAAACTGATCTAAACAGAAATAAAATCAAGAAGTATTTTTCCACATTCTTTAGATCATACTTTCCACAAATCACCTTTAATCTTCATTTCGGTTTATTAATAAAGTTTGACTGACTTAGTTGATTTGTTGACATTCCCTTTAGCACAGCTCCATCTAGTGGACGCACAACGCAACTCCAGCCGCTACTGTAGCGGCTGTGTACTGTACTGGGATAGGCACCGGCAAGCCCCTTGGGAGGAGAAGCAGCTCTAGAAAACGTATGGATATCAGATGTGTGCATTCCCAAGAAAAATTAGCATATTAAAACCGTGGCAATATTGAGGAAAATAATTGCAACGACACGATGTCTTTTTCAAAGTCGTTTGAGCGCCCTCCGGAGGTTTGGCGGAAAAAACCGCGGTGAACTGCGCACGATGAAATGTGGCACGCGAAGGCAGGATGTCACGTCGACTCAAAGGCGAGTAGAACAATCTCATTATTCGGATCGAATCCGGAAGGCGAGAGACACATGACGAATGTGTGAAAAGGGCCCGTGGCATGTCGGTTAATGGCATGTAATTAATGATCATTAGTGGAGGGGGATGAGCCTGCGCGCCTGGGACTGCCACGCGACCTTGTCATTTTCTCATCCCATTTAAAGGACTGCCAAAAGTGCTGGGGGAAGCATTGGGAGAGAATGAGAAGAGAAATGAATCAAGGATGCATTTTTTGAGACCCGCCGTTTTGTTTTGCCCCCCCCAATATTTTTTTTTTCTGCTGACCGAGCGGCCATGTAAATTGCAGGCAACGGCTTTTATAGGTCACATGCCACTTCACGATGATCTATGGACACGGACTTATACTGTTGAGCGTGCATTATGTGGCTCGGCCAAGCGTGGCGGCCATTTTGGGGGGGGCATCCTCGCCGTCCTTTTCATCATATCCCGCTTTCTCTCTCCCGGATCAGATTATGTAAAGCAGGCATGGATGAACTGATTTATTCCCGGGTGCAAAACAGTCACAAAGTCAGCCAAAGCGCTTCCGTTTCATGATCTGATCTAAACCTCGATACCGCTTAAAGAGAAATTAATAAATAAATCAAAAGGAATCATCACGAGAGGAAGAATGGCTTCATTGTTAATCTGATCGAGGATTACTTCATGCTGCGAACATTATCCAATCGCTGAGATCCTCTTCAACAATCCGGCACTTTGTACCGGGCGATATCGCTCGTGCTCGATTAATATCAATCGAAAATAAGCATTATGTGATGCTACAAGATTCATCCAAACTTATGTGCACATGATATGCGCTTGATACTCCAAAATATTAGAACGGTCGCCCCGATATTTTGGCTTTTATGGACATCTAAAGACAGTGTCTTCGTTGGAGAGGAATAATTTAAAAAAATGCGCATACATTTTTGGTCAATCACTGTTTTGCTGCATTACCTATAAATAGTGTCAAATGGAAAAATAAATAAATAAATAAAATCATGCAAACGAGTCAGCTATGGACCATCGGGGTCGCCTCAAGGTCATCTCATCATGTTCAGATGATCAATTGATTTGCTTTTAACCGCCGACTCATCAACTCCCAGCGCCAGGATTTAATCAAGAGCGGACATCGGGCGTAATGGCGCCGCAACTTGCGCCATTTAATTCGCAGGCCGCCGGCGTCGGCCGTCCGAGGACGATTTATCCGCCGGTCGTCGGTGTTGCTTTCAAGATTTGATTGGCGCGGCCGCTTTCCAAACATTTTTATGCAGATTGCTTTTAATGTTGCGAGCGAGGGCGTTTACAAGCTCATTTGCATTCCCGGGCCGCCGGCGGGCGCTAATATGCCCGGCGGGGCTTTGATGTCATTACGGCCGTGCCATTGAAAGATCTTTGATCAAAGATGTTCCGGTGGCTTGAAATCGACTTCGGCTCCTAACTGGACTTTTTTCTTCTCGCTCTCTAATTTCCGTCACAGAAACAGAAATGTATGCAAAACACACGGAAGAATGTTCATAGGGTAGCAATGACAAATTATGTTTTTGGAGAACCAAAAGAAGACAAATTTCAATACCCGAAAAATTGGGTCACGATTAAAGGGACACTGTGTAAAATCTAGACCGTTTTTCATTCAAAAGGAATACATTAAATGATTATAAATGTGAAAAACGTGCAAATAAGTGTTTTTAATGACCAGCAGTACGTTTTAAATATAATGGTAAGTCTAGTTATAAAATAAAATTACAAGGGGGGGCACTCCAGCGGAGGCTGCCATGTTTGTTATAGCTACGGACAATGGTCAATGCAGCACCTCCTGCTGTTTGTAATGAAAAACTGCCAAATCTTACACAGTGTCCCTTTAAGAAAATGTCATTTTTCTTGTCTATGGCGGATCTTGAATTATCGCGACACCTTGTTCTTATTGCACCGCAAAATGCATACGCATCCAAGCGCAAGCGCCCAGCCAACGCAATCGCCATTCATTCAATTATTTGACGAAAATTTCCCAACGCTTCAATTCCGTTCGGCCTCCTGGTGTCAGGTGTGAGCGCGCCCGTGATTTATCTCCCGCCGCGTCCGGCGCCCCTACTTGTGTTGCACGCGGCGGCGATGATACCGTGGCGCGTGATGAAAATGGCATGGTTCCACGGCGCGAGCCCTCGCACGCACACATGCAGGCGCGCTCGCCCTCCCCGCTGCGGGTGTGATTTATTCTGCCCTGGAGCGGGCAGACGGCGGTCGGCCACGTGCGCCGCGGCCAGCCAGAGACGTAGTCGCAGATTAACGGCGTGATTCCGGGGGCCGAGGCGGGGAAGGGGTCAAATCTGGAGATCGTGGAGGGCTAAGGTCACAAGGGCGCAGTCCTGAAATATGACCCTGAGCACAAAAGCTACATTTATTTAGAGTCTACGGAAACTGTTACAACTGTGCAAAATTGCTTTTATTACGTGTCGCTATTCAGCTAGTAAATGTTAAGGGCAATTAGTTTGCCATAAAACAACTATTTTTTCCTCGCCATAAAGCAATCATCGAGAGCGGTCGGCTTGATGTGAGATCTGAACAGCTTCGGCGGGCATTCGCAAACCTAATATCGCGCTTTCTGATATTGCGACGGGGAGAGACGTTTTTTTCTTTTCAAATTAAGAGCAAACCAATTTGAACATGGTGTCTTGAAATTGTTGTGACGCCATCAACCGTTGCGTTACGACAAGGCAGTCACAAAATAGATCGCTCAATCTTCCAATCCATTTCCTCTCAATTTGAAAAGAAATCCACTGTTCCTGTCAGACACAAAAAGGAGTAATATGCTTTTGAAAGCAGCCAATTGAAGCTCGCTTGCTTTTTCAGTGAGCGACCAACCGAACGGGGGTATCCGTGACGCGGAAGTGCGATGGCGGCGTTGGGCCGCATCGTTCGAGAAAGGGCGAGCGGACGCGCTAAGGCCAAGGAGACGCGGACACGAGCGTTAGCACGGGCGCGGGCAGTACTCACCGCACTGCTGCAGGGGATATCTTTGACCTTGAGCCAGGCCAGGTCGAGCGTGCCCTCGCCCTTGTAGCAGGAGCGCAGCCTGTCCTTGATCCTCTCGTTGATCTCCCGCAGAGAGAAGACGCACAGGGCCGAGTCCTGGGATTCCTGGCGGGGCCGCCTTTTCTGGCCCTTGGAAAAGACGGCGAACAGGACGTCGTCGTCCGGCGCCACGTCCAGCGAGCGGGCCAAGTTGGCGCCGGCTTTGGACAGGTAGGCGGCCTCCAGCAGCCGGTACTCCACATTGCCGCTGACGCATCCGACGGGGACTTCCACGTAGGAGTTGAAGGCGGTGTCGGCTTTACACAGGCGGACTATCTTGGAGGTGTAGACCTGCTCCCGGGACGCCGAAGAGGACCCGGCGCTCGGGCCGCCCCCCATTTCAGGCTGCAAGGTGAGGAAGTAGACAAAGCTCCCGCTGGCGAAACCGTAAATATAATAAATGTCAAAGTCCGGGATGACGGTGAAGGTGTCCGAGGGGATCTTGATCATGGAGGCCACAAACTCGTCGTGGAAGACGTACGCGAACATGCCGTCCTCCTCGGAATTCCTGGCCAGCTTGCGACTGGAGATGGTGGGGAAATACTCGGGCTTGCCGTCCACCGCCGTGGCCACAAACAGCATGTCCGGCGAGGCGTTGCCGTAGGAAACGATGACGCCGAAGACGGAGCCGCTCTCGTTGACGCCGGAGAGGTAGTGTTCCTTTTTGTGGAAGGGCTCCCCCAGTTTGAAGAGGTCGTCCAGGCGCAGGAGTTTGCAGATGCCCTGGTAGAGGCTGCCGCAGGCCAGCAGCCGGTTTTCCCGGTAGTCCATCAGCAGCATCTTGTTGACGTTGTTGGTGAGGGTCAGCGGCTCGCCGCAAGGCTGCACGATCCGCGGCGGGTAGCACTTGCGGTTGTCCTCGTCCGGCCCCGTCTCGTGAGACACCTGCACCTCCAGGCCCGCCGACAGTTTATAGATGCGGTTGACCGCCCCCAGGTAGACGTTGCCGTTGCGGTAGTCCACCGCCAAATGGTTGAATGTCCATTCGGGGTTCTCGGCGCGAAACGACGCGTACTCGCCCGCCTCCAGCGACGCCGTGATCACTTGGGAACCGGAGCCGTCGGACTGCGTCGCCGTCTTCGACGTCGTCAGGGCGGAAAGGAAGCAGCAGAGAAAAAAGCGGGTCCGCCCCCTGGCGCCGGACGTCATGGCTGCGCCGAGGCGGGGGTGGCGACCAGGAGCGGGATGGAGACGCGCGGGGTTGGGATCAAGCCTCTTTCGAGGTGCGGGGCATCATGCGCCTGGAACGGAACCCAGAATTACAACCAAAATAATCAAGGTAACGCAATCGAGCAGGGACCGCAAGGGCTCATCGCGGAGGAGGTCATCGACGCGGGTGCGGTGCCTACGCGCTTAATTGAATCCCCCTTCGGAGCAGCGATTTCCCTCCCGCCTCCCGACAGGGCGCATCGCCTGCTGACTCGGCACGCCGCGCGGCACCTTGGCGTCGTCTTTTACAAACTAGTGCAAAGGGGAACGATAATTAGGGAAGGGAAAACGCTAACGCCGGCAGAAATAAGGAAAGCCGTACGTCGTCAGGTCGGTCCAAACGATGTTGCGCACGGAGCGGCTGATGAGACTACGCTAGGAAATCACAGCGCTTCCCGTAAACACGGCCATCCCTCACCGGCGTCACCTGCTCGTTAGGCCTCCCTCGCTGGGAAGTCGCCATTTACCCATGCGGCATCCGGGAAATCGCAATCCACCTGAGCGGTCCGCCTTTACGACAGACGAACGGCCGACTGGTTTTACCGCTGCTGCGATCTGGACATTCGGTTCTTCGCCTCAGAAATGATATAATGCGCAAGCGTCTCTAGAAATCAAAGATCAACTCGCTCCAAATTGGCCAATTTCCGAGACCATTGGGACAATCTTTTATGGATCTGTCAAGAGGCCTTTTTAGCTTCAGCAATGACGCGCATTGAAAAGCGAGAGACAAAAACCGTCTTTCTATTGAAAGACTGAAGAGTTTAGGTTCGAAAAAACGAGGACGCCAACGCGTAAATGAATTTGAAAACGGCTGATGAGTAAAATTACAAAAGGGATTAAGAGCATGCGAGCGACGATCAATTATGGAGAGGACTACGCGTCGTGAAAAAACAATTTTTGCGTCAATGCCACTCAGTGATCCCAATGACAATCGAGATGACAGATTTAAAGCTTTTGAACGACGGACGGACGGTAGCGTTTGGCCACGACGACACTTGGACCACTTGGTTTTGACGCCATTGTCCTTTCACAATATTCTTTCGACATCTGAGCTTCTTGCGGGAGGTTTCTCACACGAAAAATTGCTAACCGTCCCTATAAAAACAGCCTGGGATATATCGCAACGCCAAACTTGGTTTCCGGCCGGAAAACCCAGACGGCGATGCCAAACTCCAACCCAAACATCAATCCAAACTTCAGATGAAGATTAATAGTCGCCATCAACAAAGAAATGAAGCCGCACCCTTGAACTAATCCTGCCAGCTAGCCTTCCATCCTCACGCGAAAATAAATAAAGATGGAGCGATCAGGCTTGACGCGAGGCAAAACTAACACCCTGAACAGATGGCGCGCGCGGTCCTCTCCGGAAGACGGCGGCGGCAGAGGAGGGATGGAGCCATAACGTCCTTGAGTGTTTACATCAAGACGCGGATTAGCCGCCTGGATTACTGTCACCGGATACCCACTCTGGATCTGGGAGTGGGGAGGGTCTAATCCAACGGATATTATGAAAAATTGCAAGCGCTTAAAAACGATGTCGGGATATCTCAAATATTGGCCTGTGTTCTTTGATCAAGTGTTCCTTTTTAGGCGAGGTCATGAAGTTTGGCGGTTATCATCATGCTGCAGACATCATGTTCTGTCCCACAGCAAAATGATAACCCAGTATCAGAAAAAGACAGGAACAAGGTCAACTAGGATGGAAACAGGGCATTAAATATTTCCTTCTTAAGGGTCTTCTTGTCCTACGATTTCCTTTCCCGGAATGTTTTGGAAAAAAAAATGACTCACGGGCAGGCGGGACCCTCTGGATTTTAGCCGACATCTGCCCATCTTCTCGCCATCTGTGAGATATTTGCCCCTCCTTCACTTACGAAAACCGATTCCAGCCCGTGGGAACGGCGGCTCGGAAATGACGCTTCGACGTATTGTTGGGAGAAGAGCGCTTTCCAAAAGTCGCTCTTTTATAATTCCTTGTAATCTGTAGCTAACGCTCAAATCTGTGTCCTAATTGAGAGCGCCGCAGCCAAAAATCACTCTTAAATGTTGAAAAGAGCGCCGCTATTTTTGTTTTTCGTTCCGGGAGCTAATTCAAAGCCTCGAGCGGCCTTTTTCACTCGTCTAATTCCCAGACGCCGGCGAGCTCGTCGGCAGACGTGCGGACAAATCAGCTTCGCCCTCGGTCGGCCGCGAATCATCATCTCCGATCCCGACACGTCTACTCCGCGTTCCTCCATCCAGCCGCTCGTTCGCAGGCCCTCGCTCACTTTTACTTTCACAATCCGGTTCGGATGTTGCGCCTAATGAGCCAACGCGGGATCTTCACAAGCCACATACGTTACACAAAACATCACAATATGCTTTCTAGAGTTCTTCGGGAATTCTTATAGAACTAATAAAGTGTCCTGTGAGATCAAAGCAACATGTGAACCTCATATGAAGGCGAGTAATAACAAGAGTAATGGCAGCTCGACCCGGCGTGGGAAAGCCGGCAACACCTGATGATTATTGGCGTCGGGAATCACATTTTTGCCGTCGGCTTGCCGCGACACGCTACTGTGTCCGACGCGCTGACGCACACGCGGGAAGCCTGAGGCCAAGCTGCGCGCGGGATCGTATTGCCGTGATCCAAGCTGGGACAAGTTTAGAGGGAATGCAGGAGTGAACGTCAAACGACATTTGACTTTTGTTTCGGCGGCTACCACAGGAGAAATGCTGAAATCTCCATTTAAGACTAACTGGATTTTGGCCTGTTTTGCTGCCGCTTCACCCTCCTCTCCCGCTCAGAGAGGAAACCTACTGTCCCCGAACTGCAACAATTCCTTTTAGCATTTGATCCTTTTTTCCATGTGAGTCCGTGCGCCACTGACCTATCCGATTCCCAATCCACGCTCCCGAGAAGATTTGACCTCCGGGATTAAGCGCTTAGCCGCAAAACGCTTGATGATTTATAAGGCTTTGGGCCGGTGATTAGAATGAACCGTTTAATTTGTCCGCCCACCGCGCCCAAATTTGTAGCGGAGTCCGCTGCCAACTATTGGACCAAAACATGAATCCCGCCAGTCTTGGGCGAGAACATCTGGATCCGGATTAGGCCGCCCCTCTCTATAATCCAGAGTGGTGATGAGGACCAGTCTTAAAGACATCTGGACACAAGGAGTAGTATTCAGCGACATTAAATTGAACCGAAAACGGGCTTCCATTCGGGGCAGGCCGATTACCGGCGCCGATATTTGGCACTGAGCAAATTGCCATCTGGATTTGATCAAATCTGGTGGACGATAATGGACGACTTAGGAACTGCTCACTGTTTGGTCACAAATTTACAGTTTTTACTTCAAGTCAATGGACAATTTGCTGCTCCTGTTGGTGTCACACACCTCGGCCACCAGGGGGCAGCACATGCAAAGATGGCAGCTCAGCAGGCCCCAGCGATATTACTGTTCTTCGCAGAGGACAAAGAAAATATGCCTGGAAGTGGATTGATTTGATTTTTCAAATGATTTCCCAGTCCATTTTTCTTCTGCTTGTGTTTACAAGCCTGTGGGCGGGGAGGAAAGTGACAGTCAGGCTTGATTTGGAAAGGCCCGGTTCTTTTAATTGCGCGGACCTATTAGTCAGAGTTTGGATGTATACGTTTCCTCTAAAGTGCTTGCTCTGCGCTGGGAGGTGTTTAAAGTGAGCGCGGGCAGGTTTACACTCCATTACCGGGCCTTTTGCCGCACCTCCCTGCCTGTTTGTCTCCCCTCAGATGTTCTCTCCGCGTGTGCAACCGCAGCCCTCAAAAGCCCGTGGCGTAAACACATCAGACAAGCTTTCTCCCAGCCGGCCAGCCCGCCCGTCCTTTTTCACAGCTCCGAGCCAGAGGATGGAAATTGCCCCCCCCCCTCCCCCCCTCCCCTCACACGCAGTCACGGCCCGATTTTCCACCGAGCTGGACCGCCTCGCTGTTGCTTTTGCCCCACAGAGATGTACAAACAGAGAGAGAGCGAGCGAGCGAGCCACATTTGCCGCCGGGGCCCCCGGAAGCGCACGAGCAAAGCTCCGCTGGATGAACTGCGGCGTGACAATGCAAAACAGATGGAGACAAAAAAAAGGGGGGGGGGGGGGGGCAGGAAAGGCTGAAATGCTCATACACAACCCAAAAAGTCACGCGGGTGCTCACAGCAGAAAAGCAAAGATAAACGTTGCAAAAGGTCACAATTTTCGCTGAAGGACAATGTCTCATTTCACACACACTCAATTTTTCTTACAATACACAAAATTAAGACCACTATGCCACAAAAATAGTCCAAATGCAAAGAAAACAAAGTGGCACGTTGAAAAAGAAAAACAAGTCCGAATATTTTCTTTTTTTCTACCTTGAAAGCTTTTGAAATGTTTTTTTTTTCTTGTAATATACACGTTTTTAAAACTGTTTTTTTTGTATGAGCTGCATTTTTCTAATTGAACTGGAAAAATACCCAAAAAATCTACCCAAACCAAAAAAATAACTTCTTTTTTCCTGTAAATGACAGCTAAAGTCATATTTTTAAATTTTAAAACGACAACTTGTAAATAAATATTTCCAAGCAAAATTACAACTTTATACTTGAACGACGTTGATTTTTTTTCTCCTAAAATCACTTCTTGAAAAGTGTATTAGAACAAGTTTTAAAACGTTAATGTAAAATGATTTTTATTCCTTTTATATCTTAAAAGGATTCCGGCTTTTTTGTACATGCAAATTTGGCACCTTTTTATTTGTCTGCTTGTGAAGTGGGGAACACAATTTTGATTCCTTTGTAAGTCTAGCGACCTTGACTTTTTTTTTCCAAAACCTTTGTGTAAAATCCCGCCTTTAAGTTCCTGTTTTCTTATAAAATTCAAACTTTGAAAATATCTTACACCCTTTTCCTCCTGGTGCTTTTCCAGCTCCTGCCATACACTCGTCATTTCTCTTTTACTCATCAAGGACAATTTCCCAGAAGTTTGGAGCTGGCTAAGCCGGTTACCATGGGGACATGTAAAGCATGTTCAAGGGTGAGTAAATTACCCTCTGAATAAGCAAAACGGTGACACACACACACGCACACTCTCACCACTAAGGTATGTCTATATGTATGAGTCGCTGGCACTGATGATATCACATGTGAGCGGCCATAAGCGCAAATCACCATTGAAAATGCGCCGAAGTGCATTAGTGCGCCGCGGCCCGGGCAAGAGCACAACAAGCGATGAAAACATTTCATTCCAGGAAGGCCGCTTGGCGGGGGAGTGCTGGGACCTGGCTGGGAGTCAATCGCTGCAGTCACACACAATTCCACCCAAAAAAAAAAAAAAGTCCTCAAAAGGGGGGATATCATTGTAAAAGCATACAAAACCCTGTGGCAGCCTCGCGTATAAAAGCCACAAAACATAATGTCGCTTTTTTTTCCTGTCGGGACACAAACTACTAAAGAGGTGTTGAATTTGAACACCCAGGATTGATCCCCAACATTGGCGGGTGATCCCCAGGGATCAATACGCGGTCCCCGCCGCATTATCTTCCGCCGAGGCTAAATGACTCGCTTTCAGGCCATTCATGTTATCAGTGGGGAGAGATGCAGCTTCTTTGAATAAAGGTGAAGGACACAGCGAGGGCATAAAAGGCTCTGGACAATAAAAGCTCTAAAAATTTTTGCTTTATGTGAGACAAAGCCATAATTTACAGGACATAAGCCTATTAGCAGACACCAAATGTTTTTTGGAGGTCATTTCAAATATTTCGGGATCTGGAGCAATTAAGATTTTGATAGGGGGTCTTCTGCAAATGTTATTTCATTTGTTTCTTTTCAAAACGAAGCGCAAATGAACTGGAAAAAGAAGCAAATTATTGCAAAATTGTATTCTACTTTTTGATGGACACAATTTTCTGGCAGAGAGAAATCGCACGATGTTAAAGGGATTATCTTCTAGAAGTGCGGCAAAATAAAATACGCGGAGAGATACCACAACAACTGTAGTGGCCAAAATTGAAAACAAAAAGACATGTGTGGCTTTTTTTTTCTATCACAAAGTACTTTGCGCCAGAGTACTCCACAACAATTTGTCCATCGTCAAAAACGGAGTTTTGCAAAATAAGAGTGAAAATTTATATTTTTCAAGGAATAACTTACTGCAATCTATTCTTTGCTATTTCACAGGCTTGTTTTCTTCAAAATTCAACTTTTAAAAAGCTATTTAGGTTGAATAAAACCCACCGCACTAATGCTGCGTATCCACATGAAACAGTACCAAACAACAGGTGGCGCATTTTGGCCAATCAGAAGGCCGAAGCGGACCAAACAGCGAGCGCCATTCATGTCTGCCGCACAGCCTCATCATTCAGCGGCATTCACGCACACGCTTCGGCAGAGTCACTCCGACTCATGGCTGCCGAGCCAAATTAACCCTTGTGGCATTATGTTACAAATTATGGACATTCCTTTGATTTTATATCATAAAAGAATCAATGGGAAAACACTAGGGAGCTGAAATTTCCAGCAGATGATTCAAACATGTCAAATTGCAAAATGCAACGGTTCGGACATTACTATGTGATTGCAGCTGGACGCGTGAGATTTTGTGTACAAACGTAATTACTGTCCAAATTTTGGACCATATAAAACCACTGGAATTACAATTTTTAGATGCATTTTAATAAGATTTATTACGTTGATTTATCTGCAATTTTTGCAACGTTTCGTTGAGCAGCGGTCAAACTGTCGGTAAACAAAAATTCTTTGTTGACTTGTGTTTCACCTCAAGACAGTAGGTGGCGGTAGAGACCATTTAATAGCTCTGTCTTAGTGTCATCATCATTTCCCAGGCTACAAAGACAGCCCATACCATTTTTTTTTTATATTTGTGAACAAGCGATGCCACTGAACAATTTGAGCGGTTGCAGAAAAAAAAAACATAAATAACTTGAATTATTACACCTTGAAAAGCATTCACAAGGTAAAAAGACAATGCAATGTCTATAGCGAGGTGCACGATAATGACAAGGCCGCACTGACGGACGGACGGGGGGGGCCACTGCCAGATAGGATTATCAAAATCCTCCCTGGGGACTCAAATGTTTGCCCAGTTCCCTCAGTGGGGACTTTGGCGGCGGAAATGCACACTAATGGGCCATTTCAGCGCAGAGTATTTAAGGCATAAGTTCTCAGTGAGACCTTCTCAGAACATCCAGTCAAGGTGTCTTCCTAGTTACTTTCAGAGTCTAGTTTCCAAGTCTACTTTCAGAGTCTAGTTCTGAATCTGGGTCCTCATGTTTAGTGCTGTCTAATTCTGCTCAGCACCTGGCAGATATTTTGCACCTACCTGTCTGACAGTGTTAATTATTAGAATTATCAGGACATTTTATTTCATGCTGTGACAGGAAAAGTACGTTGTTTTTAAACCAAGAGCAAATTGATTGGAACATGAACGATGCTTTGTATTTTGGTCTTTTTTTAAGGATAAGTGACAATTTTCCAGCAAACGAGCCAGAACTCAAACAGATGACGTGATCTGTCTTGTAGAGTCTCTGCATAAAATACGCCTCGGGATACTGTATTCCTACAAATGCAGTTTTTGACGTTTTTTTTTTTTCTCCCATTGAAGCAAAACTGCTTTGTGCTGCTTAGAGTAATTAGCTGAAGAAACAAACAAACAAAAAAAACTTCCCAGGGGGTGCATAATAGGAAAAAATTGGTAAGCATTGACGTACAGTAAACAATCCCATGCCGTGTTATGTACACGCATGTATTACATGCTACAGCGATCCCTCCAGGGTCTCATATGCGGCAACCCCTCCGGCCATACTTTGAACACACAGGAACAACCGAAACGCAGGGAAAACACGCTTTGACGCGCGCCGCTTTACGCGAATCCTTCCCAATCCGGCCCGAGAGTTGTTGAGTGGCCCCAACTTTGCACGCTCAATCGCCTAATTAGAAGCCAAAAGTGTCGCCTGACGGCAAAGCGCGGAGAGTTATTCATACGGAATATGCGGCACGCAGATCCAAAGCGGGTGAAGCAGGTGCGTCTCCGCCTGCTTACCTGCGCTCTCTGCAGATGTCACTTGGCAGCCGCACTGCGGATGCAAGGGAGGCACGTCCAAAACAAAAGCGGCCCCTCTTTTCAAGCTCCCAAAAGATAGCGAAAGCAGAGATGTGTCTTTTAAATCCCGGCAGGGGAGGCGAGCCCGCTGGAAATCCGCACACGCGAGCAAAACGCGAGACCTCCGACGGACGGCGCTCCGGAAGCGGCGGCATCCCCCGCTCAGTCGCCGAGCGCGCACCGGCGGCAGCCCGCCGCACCTGCCATGCCCCGGCCGCGGAGGAGGAGGAAGAGGAGGAGGAGGGACGAGCGAGGAGCCGAGGAGGAGGTTAGCGCCTGTGCACGCGCGCGGAGCTCGAGATGCCACTCGCTGCGGCGCTCCTGCTCAACTGACGCCGAGGGGGTGGATGCAGCAGAGTGGGAGTGAGAGTGGGAGGAGGAGGAGAAAGGGGGAGGGTGGGGGGGGGTGCCTCCGAGTCGGCCACTTTTGCCCTTCACCCTAAAAGAGGACGGCGTTCCGCGCAAAGAAAAGAAGCCATCACCTTCGCGTGCACTTTTGTCGCCGTCGTTTTGCTCGTCTGCCCGTTTTTAAACGCGGGGGGGGGGGGCGGGGCCAATTAGCGCAATGAGTGTTCACGCAGCCACGTTTGAAGAAAGTGGAGGGGGGGGGGTTGTACCTTGCAATTTTAATGTGACTTCTTGGGGGTCTGCAGCATCCTCCCACCTTTGCCAATTTGCTGCTTCTGACTCCTGCTGGCTGAAACTCTGCATCATAGTGCCACCTAAAGGCCAAAGGGGAACTGCAGGCAGATGGGCACTTTGCGGCCTGTGACGCTCACCAAGAAGCAACCTGGAAAGACAAATCAAAGGATTAGAATTCAGACGTCGGGGGTTCTCAAATGGGGATTCTTAAAGGGTACTCAATAATTTAAATAAAACAAACAAAATCCTTGAAATTCGACTGAGATGGAATGCAAAGCTGCATTGCTGATTTTTTTTTCCCAGGTAAACAAATTTGAAAAATGTGTCTTCTAACTGTGGAAAGAGGGCGTTAGCTTGCCGCTAGCCTCTTGACAGACACGCGCTGACCAATGGCAGGCGCGTTTGTCTTGCAAATGAGACCAAGACTTCTGAATGGCGTTGACGGAGCCGCCGGCGCCAGCTGGCACGGTGTTGTTCTCCCAATGTTGCCCCGAGTGCGCGGGGGTCCCCACTTGAGCACAGCTGCACGCTCCCCCCTAAACCCTGAACCCCGCGTCCCCAACGGAGCGGAGCCTGGGTACACACGTCCCAGGGGTCTTTCACACAAAACACAGATGGCCATCAAACATCTGTTACAGTGGCCCTTGACGATTGGGACTGTCAACTGTATCACAACCCCTTAATCATATGCAAATTTCCACTACCAATTATAGCTTACTAATTTGGGATGTAATATTATGATATTTTTTTTTTTTTTTGCAAATTCCTTCGCTAAGATATTTTTGGAGGTCAAAAAACAACAAACAATTCCTGACTTTTTTTAGCTGAAATATTTTGATTATTTATACCAGTGCTAAGCCCCCCCTAGGAAAGAGAAAATTATTATTTTATTACAATTGGACTCCACATGACAAAAACAAAGCCTGATCCCTGGGGTCATCTGTGGGATCCCCCCCTGGCACCACCTCGGGCCACCCCACTATTTGAGAAGCACTGCTGTACATGGACTACTAAAATGTATTAACACAACATTTGAGATTTTTGTATAATCAGTGGGGTATACTAAAATAAAATTGTAATAAAATAAGAATCTTTTTTTTGATGCACTTGGTTATTTTTCTCAGTTTTAGACTAAGCTGTAACCTGTACAAAAACGCTGTAAAAAATCCGCAATTAACCATTGATTAAAGTTGATTTGTTGCTATTTTCTTTTGATTTCTCTTTCCAAAATATAAATGCGACGCAGTGATGTACACTAAAGTACCGAATCGATTACTTTAGTACTAAAGGACAAAAATAATCAATTCGGTACTTAATCGACAGTCATTTTTAGACCAACATTTAGACCGGTGTTTCACAATTATAGGAAAAAGAAAAAATTCGCCTCACCCCATTTGTAAAAACGGTATTATCAGACCTATCCTTTTTAATAAATTCAATTTGTTCTTATGGTGGCATTTGCAAAGGTTGTGGACGCCTTTTCCGATTCCTACTGCGGACTTTTGAAACGCGTCAAGCGGGCACGTGTCAGCCTTGTGCGCGACGTCTCATTTTTTTTCTAACGAGCTCTCATGCGCCGTGAATGACACTCAAATTCCATTGATTTGGCTAGGAAATAGCTTTTCAGATGGTGACATTTGTCTTTATTTTTCAGCGAGGCTGCGACGGACGGGCTCACCTAATTAGTTAGTTTGCATATTGATGACTTGATTTTGTTTTGTTTTTTTTTGGGGGGGGTGTTTACCCATCCGTGCATCATGCGCGTCAGCCTCCCTATCAGGCCAGCAGCTGCCCGTCCGCCCGCCTGTCTGTGTGTCTGTCGGTCCACGCGTACGAGAGTGTGTGTCAGGTGAGCTTGGCCTGCCGCGTCTCCGGAGATGCGTTCCAAGCCGTCCCCTAAAGAGTTGAACATGGGTGCCGCAGATGGTCAGGGGACGTCCAGTTTCTAATGCCAAGAGGGACTAACAAAAAAAATGGAATGCGCTCACAACACAGAAGCTCAAAAGAACTTTCATGAGTATTATTTTTTTTTTACTTTCGGGCATTTTGATGCGCTCAGTAATTTTTTTTTTTTCCGTTTTAGACTAAGCTGTAACCCGCTGTAAAAAATAATGAACAGTTGTTGAATGTTGATTAATGTTGGCTTTATTCTTTTGTTATTTTTAAAAAGGATACGGGTTTAGGTGCACGATTTTCATAGATAATCTTATTTATAGTCAGCGTGCCAAGTATAGGGTGGGGGGGGGTGGTTTTCTCATACTGGGGAGGGGGGGCTTGGGAAAATGTATTCCAATGAACCCTAACCCATCAAAACAATATTTCTGAAGTGTTAAAATAACCCAGTGCTTCTCAAATGTTGTTTTTTGTTTGGGGGGGGGGGGGGGGGTAAATGCAGGGAAAAGGCTTTGTTGTATCATGTGAAGTTTGATTGCAATAAAATAAGAATATTCATTATTTTGTTTTCTGTTTCAGGCACTCAGATACACTTGTTTTTTTTTTCTGTTTTAGACTAAGCTGTAACCATACAAACACTGTAAAAAAAAAACAGTTGTTGAAAGTTGATTTATATTGCTTTTTTCTTTTGTTAATGTTTAAAAGGAGACAGGTTTAGGTCTACCTATACAATCTTTGTCGATAAACATCTTATAATCAGCGAGTAAAGTGTGCAAAAATATGGCAAAATATAACTGATAAGCACTGAACTAACCCAACAATTGCCCGATATATTACAGTTTCCAAAAAATATAAACAATCTAAACAGCAAGTTGATAGAGCTTCGCATACTATGCAAATACTGCACACCGAAAAGTCATCGGGTACGCAGTGGTGTCGACGACCGAACAAGGGAAGAAGAGCACCCAGCGTGCAGAAAGGCCAACGTGGATTTATGGCACTTCCTGCTGAAGGAGACAAGCCGGGAGGGGAAAAGGGACAAATGAGAGCCCGGGCTAGGAATAGCCACGCTTCCAAACTAACTCAAGAGGCGCCTTATTGACTGCGCTGTGTTTAGAAC